>NC_057867.1:38786525-38925109 GCF_019393635.1 Dromiciops gliroides | reverse complement strand
ATCTCTCCCACACCTGCAGTCTCTTTGCTCTATTTCTCATTTTCTAGCTGTTTTTCTGTACCTATTTGCCTCAATCCCTACATATATCCATTTGCTGTGGACACTTGCCTTTGTCTCTCTGTCAGTCTCAATAGGGGATTCCCTCTAACCCTATCTCTCTATTGCAAGGAAAATCCCAAGTGGACATCCTCTGCACACTCTGATGACCAGAGGATCATAGCATTCAGAGAGTCATTAGATACCATCAAGTCCAGCCCCATAAATTAACTAAGAAAAAAACTGAGGCTGACTTAGTTAAGGGACTTTTTTGCAGGGCAATGAGGGTTAAGTGACTTGCCCAGGGTCAGACAGCTAGTAAATATCAAGTGTCTGAGGCCGAATTTGAACTCAGGTCCTCTTGAATCCAGGGCCAGGGCTTTATCTACTGTGCCACCTAGCAACCCCCAAGGGACTTCTTTAGAGTAAAATAACTCATCAAACCCTGATGTGGAACTGAAGCTCAATCAATTCCAAGTAAACTGCACTGACCACTAGGGCACCTGGCTGATTTGTCCACATTATCCAAGGGTCCTATCACTTTACAATCATTCCTGTCCTTCCTCAATTGCTCATTGTTCTCCAAAATGGACCCTTCCCTCATTCCTTTGCTGTTGATCAAAGGAACCTATTTCTCTTTCCTTTTAACTGTCTGTCTTTGTCTCTCATGTCTCTGGATCTAGTCCTCTAGTTTTGCCTTGCTGTCCCTCTCTGATTCTCTATTTCCCTCCTTTCCCCATCTCTCTCTCCCTCTCTCCCTCCATCATCCTTCCTTCCATTCTCCCTCCATTTCTCCCTCCTCAAAAGTTTTTCCTTGCTCTCCTTCCCACCCAATAAAACTGATATTTTGTTTTTCCCTCTCTAACCAAAATGATATTACATTTGAACCTGGGAAGAAACTTAGGGTTCATTGACTCCAACTCTATTATATTACATCATCAAAAACAGAGCTTTGAGTCACTCGAAGTGAATTGCTCTTTCTCTGTGTCTCTGTCTTTATCTCTCTGTCTCTCTCTCTCAATAGCTTTTTCTCCTCACTCTAATTCCCACCCATAAATAAGTGGTCTTTTCTTTTATCACAGTCATCAATATATTCATAGATTAAGAGCTGGAAGAAACCCATGGGGCAACTGAGTCAAACTCGATTATATTATAAAATAGGACAGAGGCTGACACTTGAACTGAATTACCCAGGCTCAAACACATTAAAACGGTGACAGAGGATCTGATCTCACATAATTCAGACTTCTAAGAAGTGTCCACTAGGATATCTAACTCTTTTACTCTACATATCTTCCTCAATCCCCACACTTCTATTTGCTATGGACACTTACTTCTGTCTCTTTCTGACCCTCAATGACTAATTCCCCCTAACTCTATCTCTCTCTACTCTAAGGTTAATCCCAAGTGGACAGTCTTTTCATACTCTGGCATCCAGAGGATCATAGAGCTGGAGAGTCATTAGATACCATCAAGTCCAGCCCCATAAATTGACTGAGATGAAAACTGAGGCTGACAGTGGATAAGGGACTCCCCCATGGTAAGACAGCTTGTCAGCCCCTGATGTGGAATAGAAACTCAGTCAACTCCCTATATAATGCTCAGACCACTAGGACACCTGCCTGATTTGCCCATTTCCAAGGGATCCTAGCACTTTACACCTTTTCATTTCTTTGTTGGAAATATCACAGTGTTCCAAAATGGTCTCTCTTCCCCTTTCTGGCTGTCTAACTAAACCTATATTTCATTCACTCTCATTCTCTCTCTGAATCACTCTCATTCTCTCTCTCATTCTTTCTCTCATCCTCTCTTTCTCTCCCTCATTCTCTCTCTCATTCTTTCTCTCATCCTCTCTCTCTCCCTCATTCTCTCTCTCATTCTTTCTCTCATTTTCTCTCATTCAGTCTCATTCTCTCTCATTCAGTCTCATTCTCTCTCATTCAGTCTCAATCTCTCTCACTCTCTCTCACTCTCACTCTCTTTCATTCTCTCATTCACTCGCTACCTCCCTCCCTCCCTCCCTCCCTCCCTCCTCCCTTGCCTTTCTATCTGACTGATCCTTCCCTCCCCACGCTCAACACTTTTTCTTTCCTCTTCTTCATACTCAATAATAACTGATATTTTGCTTTTCCCTCTCTCACCAAAATGATATTAGATTTAGACCTGGGAGGAACCTTAGGGGTCAGTGAGTCCAACTCAATTATATAATCTCAGAAGAACAAGAGCTTTAAGTCACTCTAAGATAAAAGCCCAGGGTCACACATTTATTGAGAACCTGAGTTAGGATTTGAACTCAGCTCACCCTGACTGCCAACAACGGTCCACTCAGAAATCTAACTCTCCCCAGGAACCTTCACATTTATCTCTCTGTGCTGCTATGACCCAAAAATATTGAGTCTTTTCATATTCTCTCTCTCCCCAATATTAGCAGATACTTCAAGCTGGAATGAACCACAAGGGCACAAAGTCCGGCTCCACCATTTTAAAGAAGAAGAAACTGACTTAGACAATTTCTGTGATATTCCCAGCATCACACTGCCAGTAAGCATGGTAGGAACAGAATTTGAACTCAGGGGCTCATGACTGTCCAGGACAGTGTTCTATGCTCCAGGAGCCCTGGCTGTGTCACTTCACACATTTTCCCCAGTCCTCATTGCTAGTGGCCCCTTCCCTCTGTCTCTTCCTCACTGCCAGCTTCCCTCTAACTCTATAGCTCTCACAAAAACTCCCAGGGGGCTTGATTTCTTCTCTTTCTCTCATCCACCAGGTCATAGAGCTACCTTAGAGGTCATCACATCCAGTCCCATCTTTTTACAGAACAAGAAACTGAGACTGAGTGAAGTCAATTGACTTACCCAGGGTAACATGGCTTGTCAGTGTGTGAGTCAGAATGAGAACTCCAATACTCTACACTCCAAGTACAGTGCCCTATGCCCTATGAGCAGGTAAAGCAGCAGTCATGGCAATAATCCAGGAAAAATACTCATAGTTGGGAGAAAGCATCATGTGCAAGGTACAGAAAGGAGGACAATGTCACTGCATCCCAGACTCAGTGGGGCAGGTACAACAAGACTGGAAAAACAGGAAGGGCAAGTTGTGAAGGGATCTGACCTCCAAAGGGAATATTTTCTATTTGATATTGGAGATAATAGGGAGCCACTAATATTTATTGGGGGGAGGGAATGACAGGATTGGACCTGCGCTTTAGGAAAAGCATTCCATTGGCCCAATGGAGGATGGATTGGAGGGGGGAGACTAGAGGCAGGCAGAGTCATTATTGCCATGGTCCAGGTGTGAGGTAATGAGCCCCTCCACCAGAGTGCTGGCAGTGTCAGAGCACAGGAGGGGGCAGACTCAGGAGACATAACAAAGACCAAATGCCATATTCCTGCAAACCCTGGAACTGCCCTCTCTGCACACCTGGTCCTTCCTCCCCTCACTGCAACTTTCTCATGCTTGCACCCCTCTCCTTCCAAATTGTGTCTCACACCAGCTTCAGAACCACCTTTCCTTTAATCTGCTGCATCTCTCCTTGGCAACTTGAGCACAGTTTGCTTATACATCTCACATTCATGGCAGAACTTTGTCCTTCCCTGATGAGAATCTAAACTTCAAGGTGTACTGACAGTTTCTCTTATCACCAAACAAAATGTTTCCAATCTGGTTCCTAACATAAGACCTTACAGCACCATAGTCCATCTCAATTCCTTTTAGGTGGCTTTGCTTCTTATTTCATTTTCTACTTATTCTTGCTCCTTCTCAGCAATTAGGTTCAGTTAAATGATTCACAAAAGAAAACAGGCATCAAATAAACTACTCCCCTAAAGTGAAATGGCTTATTCCATGATTCCATTTAGCTTTCTCAATTTAAACAAGCCTCTCTCTTTACATGCAGGAATGCACCAGGTTTTTCTAAGGCACCAGATAATGCTTCAAAACTGCAAACTGCAACAATGACTGCCATAGTTTTTTCTCTGCTTTTGGAATCACTGGAGACAAAACTTGTAAACTACCTCCAAATTCATAAAGAGCTAAAAATCTTCTACTGAGTGAAATCACCTTCCCTACCCTAAAGCAATAAATCCTTCAGTTTTCCAAGGAAGGAGGAAAATGCTAGAGTGGTTAGAGTGAATTTTGGATGCCAATTCCAAGTCTCCATTTGGAGCAGTTCTAAGGAGGAGTATACCCAAAGGCCAATAAGAAACTGCGACATGTATGAGAAGATTGGAACTGCAGTTTCATCGAAATTTGGAAATACACATTGAACAGATTATGCCACATACAAATTTGTTCTCTAATTAATTTGGAATTCCACAAATTTCTGCAAGGAGGAATAGAATTCCTCCTCCTCCTCCTCCTCCTCCTCCTCCTCCTCCTCCTCCTCCTCCACCTCCTCCTCCTCCTCCTCCTCCTCCTCCTCCTCCTCCTCCTCCTCCTCCTCCTCCTCCTCCTCCTCCACCTCCTCCTCCTCCACCACCTTTTTTTCTCCTTTGTTTCTCTCTCTCTCTCTCTCTCTCTCTCTCTCTCTCTCTCTCTCTCTCTCTCTCTCTCTCTCTCTCTCTCTCTCTCCCCCTTGCCTTACCCTGGATTCCTAACCTGGCCAGTATTAGGAATGCAGAGAGGAGACAATACCCTTTGAAAGTCTGGAGATTTTCAATGGAAAGCTCTCACTATTTCACCCTTTTTCCTTTGGCTGATCAGACCACTGGAAAAAGGTCAGCCCCACTTACAAGGACACAAAATACAGACAATGGCAACAGCATATACTCCATTTAACACAGAACAACCAAGCACCAGCCAAACGCTGCTCACTCTCTCCTACTCTCAGGACACAAGATCTTTTAGCAAGGGTCTTAGCTGCCTTTTCAAGGATATAAGAGGAACTAAGAAAGGACAATACTAAGACAAGAGATGATCTAGGACTATGGTGGCTTTGCACAGGGGCTGCACTACTGGAGGCTTTAAAGACAGCAGGATTCTCAATAAAATACAAGAAAAGATAAAGCAGATCCTTGGGTTAAGTCGGGAACCAGTGAATGGTAGGAAATCTATCCACAGACCTTCTTCAGGTCTTCACAAGAGTTTCACTTCATGACAGGTTTGGGCTTATACATTCACTCACACAATCACTGGCCATCTCCATTCATACACACTTTCAGCTCATCCAGCTGGATTTTTCTAGTAATTTCACTGTTAAAGGAAGGATTTTCCTCAAGATCAAGGAACAAGAGGTTCATCTGACGTCTTGGTGCCAGCTCTCATGCTGACCAGACAGATGAGATGTCCCTTCCTTGGGAAGTAGATATGGACACCGAGAGGGGTAATACCAGCCTTGGTCAATGGTTTATAACTAAGACAACTCCCTAGCACCGAACTGTCCTTCCTGCAAATCCATAACCAGCAGAAAAGTAAATCATGACCCTGTCTATGAATTGCATCTAAGTGAGGCAGAGCTGCAGAAAGTCATCAGCTTCATGGTCTCCATGAACAGAAGCAGCAACAGCTTTCTAAGAAACACATTTGGGTTTTATAACCTTTCAAGCACTCAGGCACTCAAAGACAATAAGTGACATCCTACAAGCATTCCACAAGAGGGGGAGATCGAGGGAACAAAGGGAATGAGCCAATGGAGAAAAGACTGAATATTTGGAAGGAAAACCAAAGGATTTATTATCTGTTGCCAAGGCTTGTCCATTGTACCTTCTTCACATCTCTCACATAGGCCACCTCTCTCCTCTGACACTGACACCACTTTGGGGAACTTCCTCATCATCTCATACCTGCACCAATGAAACAGCTTTTTATTGCTCTCCCTGCCTCCACTCAAACCCTACTCCACTCCATCCTCCATTCAGCTCTCCTAATGATCAGGTCCAACCAAGGAACTTCACTACTCAGTGACCTCCAGGGTCTCCAGGATGAAACCCAAAACCTGCTGGTTGCCATTCAAAGCCCTTCCCAACCAGCCACCTTTCCTCTCTTCTTTCACTCTCCCAGCCACATACTCTGGGATCCTCCTCACAGAACGAGATGCTCCATCTTCTGACTCTGACCACTTTCACTGCCTGGCCCCCAAGCCTGCAATGGGCCCCAATCTCATCAAGGCTTCCCTGGGTTCCTCCAAGTGCCAGCTGAAATTCCACCTCCTACACAAGTTTTTTCCAATCCCCCTTAATCCTAATGCCTCCCCCTTTCAAAGGTATCCTGGGCATGCCTGTTTGTCCAATGCATCTTGTCTCCACCATTTCCCTGGCAGCTCCTTGGGAACAGAAACTGCCTTTGGCCTTTCTTTACATCTCCAGTGTTTAGCATCATGCCTGACACCTAGGACATGGTTATATTGACCACCTGCCTGCCTGCCTGCCTGACTGACTGACTGACTGACTGACTGACTGACTGAAAGAAGAATACATTCTCCAGTCAAGGGTAGGAAATAAGGGGAATGGACCAAATACTATTAAAATTGAGAAAGTCAGTTTGGACAAAAATGCATGGCCTCTTATCTAAGGACAGCAAGTCATCGTTACAATAGTGGCTAAGTCTTTGACCCTGTCCTTGCAGAGGGGTGGGGGATTTTCTAAGATTAGTTCACTAAGGGGCTGGTGGACTTCTATATTTTTAGGCCATCAAGAAGTGGCAAATTGGTTCTAGTTCTTATTCCAACACACACAGGACACCAGGTGCCAGGGCTTCCTTTCCCTCTGGTCCTCCCAGAACTAAACAGCCAGAGGAAATTGGGAGACTCTCAAGATAGTCCAACCCCAGCTTTTGAGAAAAGAAGAAAACTGTACCTGACACAAGTGAAGTGACTTGCCTCATCTAAAACCACTTAGCCCATGCTGAGTTCAGATGCAAACTCAAGTTCTCAGTCCAACCAGAGGACTCTATGAAATGACCCGCAGCTGCCTCCTAGGCACCTCCCATGTCTAAAATGCTAACTTCCCTTACTAGCTCTCTCTATCTCTTGCAAAACCATACCCCTGCCTCTCCCCACCCTCTACAATCATTCCCCTCCCCAGGACCAAGAGGTCCTGGTCTCTGGCTCCTTCTATCCTTCTATCTCTGGCTCTCACTATCACTCTGTCTCTAGAAACCTACCCTTCTGACTCAATGTCCCCACATCCTCAGTTCTCTTTCCCCTGTCACTCAACCTCTCCCCTGTGCTCTGCAACCCCTTCCCTTCGTCTCTCTCTTCTCCTCAGAGGTCTTTTCCCTTGCTCTCACTCTTTTTTGCTATAACATATTGGTCACATGATAGAATTAGAGCTGGAAGTTGCTCTAGGGGTCATTGAGTCCAAGTTTATCATTTGGGGGCAGAAGTAAAAAAGGCTTAGACAGTTTAAGTGACTTGCCCAAGGTCACACATCTAGTAAGAATGTGTGTGAAAAAAGGATTTGAACTTGGGTCATAAGGACTCCCAAGAACAGGGCTTTGTAAACGTGGAGACTGAGTTGTATCACTCCACAAATTGCCCTCAAAATCGGTTCCCAGGGGTCTCTTCCCTTTATCCCTCTCCTCAATGAACTCTTCTCTGGAAATCCATCTCTCCCACTGCAACCCCAAGTTTCCTTTCTCTCCTCTCCCCCTCATCCATAAGCTCATAGAGCTGGAGGGACTTTAGAGACCATCAAAGCCAGAGCCATCATTTTACAGAGGAGGAAACTGAGGCTGAGTGGGGCTATGTGAATTGCCCGAGATAATACAGTTAGTCATTGTGTGTCAGGTTTCCAACTCCAACATCTTGACTCCAAGGTCAGATCTCTCCCCATCGTGCTGCCCTGTGCCCTGACTCAGGAATCCTTCACCTCTGAACCTTGACCTCACTTGGGGTCTCCTGCCTCTATTGTTCACCCTCTCCACAATGCTCCCTCTTGTTCTCTCTATGACTCTGTCTCCTGTCTTCTGTGTCTTTCCTTCTGTTTCTCTGTCTCTGTGTCTCTTGTTCTCTCTGTCATCACCTCCTCAAAAGCTTTTTCTCCTTACTCTCCCTTCTACCCATAATTAAGTAGTTATTTCTTTTTCTGTCTCACTGTTTCTCGCTGAATTTTTCTCTAAATTTCTCTCCATCTCAGTCTCTGTCTCTCTCTCTTTCTCTAATTAGCCCCTTCTCTTTCCCTCTCCCTCTCCTCCTCCTTCCTTGTTACTAAAAAGCTTTTTCCCCTTAATGTCATTCCCATTCAATAATAATGGAGTTTTCTTATTCTCTGTATTACCCAGGTCATCTTTCATTTAGAGCTGGCACCTTAGGCACCTATGAATCCAACTCCATTTAATTATAACAGAAGAAATAGAGGCTTAAACACTCTACGGGAATTACCACACATCAAATGAGTATAACGAATGTAAAGTACAATTTAAACTCAGGTGCCCAAGACTTCAAAGATCAGAATATTAAGGGATATACCTCTGTGACATACATATACTAGCTCACTTCACCTTCCCAGGTGTCCATTCTCTGGATCTCTCACCTCCCTGATGCCCTATTCCCTCGAACTACAACTTTCTTCTCCTATACCAAGTCCACAATAGTTGCCTTTGCTCTCTCTAGCACCAATAAGATCAATGAGCTTCAGAAACATTAGATACCAACAAGTCCGACCCCATGATTTTACTAAACAAAAATATGAGGCTGACAGTGGTTCAACGATTTATCCCTAGTCACATACTTTGTCAACAACCGTGGTGAGACATAAACTCAAAGAGTCAACTCCATGTGGTGTGCTCTAAGCACAAGGACACCAAGCTGGCTTGCCCTAAAATTCTCGTTTCCCTTCTCTTTATATCTATACCTTACCTGTGGTCTCTTCTCCTATTCCTCATTTTCCTGAGAGTAAGGGTCTCTTTCCTCACTCCCTTCTTCATTACCATGATTCTCTCTGTCTTTCATTTTGTCAATGTCTCTCTTGCTGTATCTGGTTTGCTAGATCTTGCTGGATCTGTCTCTGGTTTTCTACATTTATGTCACTAACATTCTTCCATTCTTCCTTCCTTCCTTCCTTCCTTCCTTCCTTCCTTCCTTCCTTCCTTCCTTCCCTCCTTCCTTCCTTCCTTCCCTCCCTCCTTCCTTCCTTCTTTCCTTCCTTCCTTCCTTCCTTCCTTCCTTCCTTCCTTCCTTCCTTCCTTCCTTCCTTCTTTTCTATCTTTGTCTGTGTCTTTCTATGTCTGTCTGTCTGTCTCTCTGTGTCTGTCTCTATCTCTCTCAGAGTTTGTGTGTGTGTGTGTGTGTGTCCATATAATATAAATATAGGGGAGTTTTATGTTTGCTAGTCCAATCTTTTTCACTCTCCCTCTCTCCTTCTTAGTAAAAAGCTTTTTTATTCCTTGCTCTCTCATTCATGCCCAATAATAATGGACCTTTTCTTATTCTCTATATAACCAATATCATCATAGATTTATAACTGGAAGGAAACAAAGTTCATTCAGTCCAACTCATTTAATTATAACAAAAGAAAGAGCTTTACTACCCGCTCTACATGAATTGCCCAGTTTCAGACGATTATAAAGAATGTGAAGTAGGTATTAAACTCAGATCCCCAAGCTATAAAAGATCAGAACACTAGGGCATATAGCCTGTGACTTACATATAGTAGGCCACCCCGTCCTCCCAGGTGTCCCTTCTCTGGATCTGTGCTTCCCTGATGCCCTAAATCTAACTCTAACTTTCTTCTACTACACCAAGGCCACACGGGCTTTCTTTATTCTCCCTGTCACCCAGAAGATCACTGAATTTCAGAATCATTAGTGACCATGAAGACCCGCCACATGATTTTACTAAACAAAAAGAGAGGCTGGAAATGGTTTACTGACTCCTCCAAAATTACAAAGCATTCTCCGCAACTGATTGAAACTCAAATAGTCGATTCCAAGCATAGCGCTCTGTCCAATAGGACACCTTTCTGCCTTCCTACTCTACAACTGACAGGTTTCCCTTTGCTTTACTCTCTCCTTCACCTCTTCTTTCTTCCTCATTTCCCTCCAAAATTAATTCTTCCCTCACTCCCTCGGTCATTATCATGTGATTCTATCTTTCCCTCTCTTTCCCCCTTTATCTGTTCCTCACTTTCTCACCTTCTCTTTCTGCATCTATCTCTGGGTTTCTCTTAATATCTCACTGCCGCTATCTTTTTTTATCTTTGCATCTCTCACTATCTCTCTGCTTTTTTCTCTCTGTCTCTATATATACAGATATATGTGTGTGTCAATTCCTCCCTTTTTCTCTCCTTCTCTCTATCTCCTCCTTAAAGGCTTTGTATTGCTTCTAATTCCCCCCTCAGTAATAACTGGTGGGTTCTTTTGCTCCTGATCAATATAATCAAAGATTTAGAGCCAGAGGGAACCCTCAGGACCATTGGATCCTTCTCTGTTATATTATAATAGAGAGCAGAGGTTTGGACATTCTACATGAACTGCCCAACATCAAATGCTTATTAAAAATGTGAAAAAGGATTTGGACAGAGCTCATTCAGAATACTCAGAAGAGTCCAGTAGAAATTGCTCTTTTGCTCTACATATCTCCCCCTCCCCATCCACAAACTTAGATTTCCTGTGGACATTTGTTTCTGTCTTCTTGTCATCCTCAAAGCCTAATTCCCTCTAATTCTATCTTTCTATTCCAAGCTTAATTATAGGTAGACATCCTTTTCTCTCTCTAACACCCAGAGGATCACAGAGCTGGAAAGTATTTAGACACCATCTCCATTAGACACTATCTCTCCCTGTCTCTGTCACTCTTTCTATCTCTCTCTCTCTCTCTCTCTCTCTCTCTCTCTCTCTCTCTCTCTCTCTCTCTCTCTCTCTCTCCAGCCTCCTCTGCTTTCCCCTCTCCATTTCTATATGTCTTCCTCAAAAGCTTTGTTCCTTGTTCTCATTCCCCCTCCAATGGAGGCTGACAGGGGTGAAGTGACTTTTCCAGACTAACACAGCATGTCAGTGGCTCAAGTGGGATTTAAATTCAAAGAGCCAGGTCCCAGTGATATGCTCTAATCACTAGGTCACCTACCTGTCTTGCTCTATACTTGCCAAGTGTCCCTTCCATTACATTTCTCCCTCACCTGTGATCTCTTATCTCTTGCTCATTTTCCTCCATAATTGTCTGTTCTATCACCCTGTCTTTCTATATCTCTCTCAGTCTTTGTTTTTCCTTGCTCCATCTATTTCTGTTTTTCACTTAATATTTCACTGGCACTCAGTGTTTTTCTCTATAGCTGGGTCTGTCTCTCTCTCTCTCTCTCTCTCTGTCTCTCTCTCTCTCTTTGTCTCTCTCTCTCTCGCTCGCTCGCTCGCTCGCTCTCTCATTCTCGCTCTCCTTCCCAAACTCCCTCCCTCTCCTACTTCTCTCTGTCTCATCCTCAACAACTTTTTCTCTTGACTCTAATGTCTACCCAATAAGAGTTGTGTTTTTCCCTGATCATAACAATGATCATAGATTTATCCTTGAAAGTAACCCCTTGAGATCAAACTGAATTGTCCAGAGTCAAACATTTCTTCTCCAAGTGAACTAGGATATGAACTCAGGACATTCTGACTTCCAAGAAGAGTACACTAAGAGATCTGGCTATTTAGCTCTACATATTCCCTTACTGCACACACTTCTATTTCCTGTGGATGCTTCTTTCTGTCTTTTTCTCATCCTCAATGTCTAATTCCGTTAACTCTATCTCTCTATTTCAAGCTCATTTGTAAGTAAATATCCTTTTCTCTCTCTGGCATCCAGAGGATCAGAGAGCTAGAGTGTCTTTAGATACCATCAAATCCAGCCCAATAAACTGAATGGAGACTAAACTGAGGCTGACAGTAGTTAAGTGACTTCTCGAGAGGAACAGAGTTTAGAGGCAGATGCTGTGACTTTAAAGAGAAAGAGTCTACTCCAAGAAAGGACTTTTCCTTCTCTTGTTCTCTTTTTCACTTTGTCTCTCTGTCTCTGTCCTTGTCGCTGTCTTACTTGAAGTCTCTGTCTCTGGTCCTCTGTTTCTCTCTCTGTCTCTCTCTGATTGTATTACTGTAGTTCTCTCCATTTCTTTCTGTCTCTGTCTCTTTCTCTCTCTATCCAGCCTCCTCTTGTTTCTCCTCTCCATTTCTATATTTCTTCCTCAAAAACTTTGCTCCTTGTTCTCATTCCCCCTCCAAAAACAAGTGGCCTTTTGTAATATGAACATAGCTTGGGAGGAAGAAGGAAGGAACTGTGGGGCCCATCACGCCCACCTCCATTTAATTATTACAGAAGAAACAGGGGCTTAAACACACTAAGTGAATTGCCCAGGTTCAAACAATCATGAAAAAATGTAAACAAGGATTGTAATTCAGGTCCCCAAGATCAGACCACTAAGGGAGGGAGCTGTGGGCCATACACATCCTTCCTAGCCCCCTTCCCAGCTGACCTCTCTCTGTCTCTCTTTCTCTTTTATGCCCTATTCCCTCTGGCTCTTATGTTCTTCTCCTAGCCCAGTCCACAAGGGCTTCCTATGCTCTCTCTGGCATCCATAAGATCATAGATCTTTGGCATCATTAGCCACCATCAGGCTCAGCCCCATGATTTTCCTAAATGGAAAAGTAAAGCTGACAGTGCTTAAGTGACTTCTCTAGACTAACAAGACTTGTCAGCATCCAATGTGGGATTAAGCTCAGATAGTCATCTGCCAGTATAATGCTCCATCCACTAGGACTCCTAGAGGCTCACCCTATATTGGAGAGGTGTCCCTTCCTCACCTGTGGTCTCCTTCCTCAATTGCTCACTGTCCTCCACAAGGCTCTCTTCCCTCATTTCCTTGGCCCTTATCCAGTAGTTCTCTTTCTCTGTTTCTGTCTCTGTCTCTCTTGCTGTCTCTCTGGTTCTCTGGGACAACTAGCTCCCTCTCCCCAAACCAGGCCTCATCTTCACTTGTCTTTTCTCTCTCTCTCTCTCTCTCTCTCTTCTCTACTCAATGGCCCATTCCCTCGATGTCTTTTTCTGTTCTCTCCAGCATCCCTTCATTATTCACAAGCACATTGACCTCTAAGGAAACTGACCTGGAAGGAAACTACCAGCCATCCTATTGAAAGGCAACATTCTTTAAAGGAGAAAATCCAGTCTGGAAGAGATTAAGTACCTTACCTGGGTGACGTAACTGAGGCAGGATTTGAACTCAGGTACTTATGACTCAAATTCCAGTGCTTTTCCTTTCTCGTCAGGCCCCAGGAACCTCTTCTTCCTGGAAGATCTCTTCAGACCTGGAATTCCCTCCTTGGAAGAACCCTCACTCTTTCTCCCTCACCTTTGGGTCTCTGCCTCTGTCTCTCACCTCCCTATACTCTGGCCTCTTCCACACCCCCTTGCCAATTATAAGCGGCCTTTTCTTATTTAATCTCTATCTTTATTTTTCCTTATGTCACTATCTCTCTCATTCCTGTTTCATCTCTTTCTTTCTAACTAACCATCTTCATTTCTGTCATGTCCCACCAGCCCTATTCTCCCTTCTTTTTCTTCTTTCTCTTTCCCTTCTCAAGAAAAATCCCCTCCTTCCTTCTCTCTCTCTCTCTCTCTCTCTCTCTCTCTCTCTCTCTCTCTCTCTCTCCTCCCTCCCCTCCTGTCCCCTTCCATACCCTCCATCCCTCTCTCTGTGTCTCTCCTGTATGTCACTGTCTCTCTGTCACTCTCCCTTTCCCTCCTTTCTCTGTTTCTCTTTCTTATTCTCTGTTTCTCTTTCTTATTCTCTCTCTCTCTCTCTCTCTCTCTCTCTCTCTCTCTCTCTCTCTCTCCTTTCTCTATATTTTCTCCTCAAAAGCTTTTTCTCCTCACTGTAATGCCCATGCATAAATAAGTCATCTTTTCTTTGACCACAATCATAACTGTGATTGTACCTTTGGAGCTAGAAGGGACTTCTAGGGGCCACTGGGCCCACCTCCATTATGGTAAAAAGAAAAGACAGATTAGGCTCTGATTGAATTCATTCTGACTTCCAAGAACAGTCCAGTAGGAGACCTAGCTGTTCTGATCTACACATTCCTCCAGTGCACACACTTCCATTTCCTGTGGGCGCTTCCTTCTGTCTCCTCATCCTCAATACCTGATTGCCCCTAACTTGATCTCTCTCTATTCAAGCTTAGTCACAAATGGACATACTTTTCTATCTGTGGAATCCAGAGGATTATTAGAAACC
The DNA here is from genome assembly GCF_019393635.1 of Dromiciops gliroides. Taxonomy (NCBI): domain Eukaryota; kingdom Metazoa; phylum Chordata; class Mammalia; order Microbiotheria; family Microbiotheriidae; genus Dromiciops; species Dromiciops gliroides. The sequence continues at coordinate 38,910,938 of NC_057867.1, read as the reverse complement.
ACTAAATCCAGCACAATAAATTTAATGATAATAAAATGAATCTGACAGTGGTTAAGTGACTTCTGCAGAATAACAGAGCTAGTTGATGACTGTGGTGGGATAGAAACTCAATGAATGAACTCAAAGTAGAATACTCTAACTGCTATGACACCAACATGGCTTATTCTACACTTGTCAGGTGCTTCTTCTCTTTGATTCTTTCCCTCACCTTTGGTATCTTATCTCTATTCCTCAATGTACTCCATAACGGTCTCTTCCCTCACTCTCTTGTTCACTATCTTGTGGTTCTCTGTGTATGTCTGTCTATCTCTCTTTCTCTCTCTCCTGCTGTATCTGTCTATGGTTTTCTGTATCTCACTGTCACTCTCTAACTTTTTCACTCTATATCAATGTGTCTATTTCTCTCATTCGATTTCCCTCTCTGTTGCTGTCACTGTTTACCTGATTCAATCCTTACCTTTCACTCTCCTATTTCCTCCTCAAAAGATTTATTTCCCTCATCTAATTCCCAATCAATGATAACTGGTCTTTTCCCTTGCTCTTTATCATCAATGAGATCATAGATTTTGAGCTATAAGGACCCCTTGGGGCCAGAGTCCAACTCGATTATAATATGAGGTCACAGACTGACACTCTAACTGAAATCACCCAATCTCAAAGACTTATTAAGAATGTTAATTAGAAATTGAATTCAGATCGATGATACTGAAGACTGCTCTAGGATATCGAACTGTTTGAAACTATTATTCCCCTAAATCCATATTCATCCATTTGCTGTGGAAACATGCCTCTGTCTCCCTCTCATCAGAAATGACTGATTCCCCCAATCTCTCTATTCCAAAATTAATGGTAAGTGGACAAACTTTCATATTCTCTGAGAACCAGAGGATCATAGAGTTGGAGGGTCATTAGATACCATCAAGTCCGGCCCCATATATTGACTGAGATGAAAAGTGAGTCTGACAGTGGTTAAGAGACTTCATTAGAGTAAAACAGCATGTCAGCCTCAGATCTAGAACTGAAACTCAGTCAACTTCAAGTATAATTCTCATAGCACTAGGACATTTAGATGGTTGACCACATATTTCCCAGGGGTCCTGTCCTTTAAATCTTTTAGTCTCCTTCCTCAGTATCTCACTGTCCTCTAAAAGGCTCTTTTTCTGTTTTGCTCTGTCTCTCCACCACTGTGCCTCTGTATATGGTTCTATGGCTCTGGCTCTCTGATTCTCTCTCTCTTTTTCTCTCTTCCCACCCCAACACTTTTTCCTCTGATCCTCCTTCTTCAAAATGTTTTCCTTGCTCTCCTTCACACCCAATAATAACTGATGTTTTGTTGGTCCTTCTATCATTTAGACCTGGGAGGAAGCTTAGGGGTTATTGAGTCCAACTCAATTATATAATCTCAGAAGAAAAAGAGCTTTAAGTCACTCTAAGATAAAAGCCCAGGGTCACACATTTATTGAGAACCTGAGTTAGGATTTGAACTCAGCTCACCCTGACTGCCAACAACGGTCCACTCAGAAATCTAACACTCCCCAGGAACCTTCACATTTATCTCTCTGTGCTGCTATGACCCAAAAATATTGAGTCTTTTCATATTCTCTCTCTCCCCAATATTAGCAGATACTTCAAGCTGGAATGAACCACAAGGGCACAAAGTCTGGCTCCACCATTTTAAAGAAGAAGAAACTGACTTAGACAATTTCTGTGATATTCCCAGCATCACACTGCCAGTAAGCATGGTGGGAACAGAATTTGAACTCAGGGGCTCATGACTGTCCAGGACGGTGTTCTATGCTCCAGGAGCCCTGGCTGTGTCACTTCACACATTTTCCCCAGTCCTCATTGCTAGTGGCCCCTTCCCTCTGTCTCTTCCTCACTGCCAGCTTCCCTCTAACTCTATAGCTCTCACAAAAACTCCCAGGGGGCTTGATTTCTTCTCTTTCTCTCATCCACCAGGTCATAGAGCTACCTTAGAGGTCATCACATCCAGTCCCATCTTTTTACAGAACAAGAAACTGAGACTGAGTGAAGTCAATTGACTTACCCAGGGTAACATGGCTTGTCAGTGTGTGAGTCAGAATGAGAACTCCAATACTCTACACTCCAAGTACAGTGCCCTATGCTCTATGAGCAGGTAAAGCAGCAGTCATGGCAATAATCCAGGAAAAATACTCATAGTTGGGAGAGAGCATCATATGCAAGGTACAGAAAGGAGGACAATGTCACTGCATCCCAGACTGAGTGGGGCAGGTACAAGACTGGAAAAACAGGAAGGGCAAGTTGTGAAGGGATCTGACCTCCAAAGGGAATATTTTCTATTTGATACTGGAGGCAATAGGGAGCCACTAATATTTATTGGAGGGAGGGAATGACAGGATTGGACCTGCACTTTAGGAAAAGCATTCCATTGGCCCAGTGGAGGATGGATTGGAGGGGGGGGACTACAGGCAGGCAGAGCCATTATTGCCATGGTCCAGGTGTGAGGTAATGAGCCCCTCTACCAGAGTGCTGGCAGTGTCAGGACACAGAAGGGGGCAGATTCAGGAGACGTAACAAAGGCCAAATGCCTAATTCCTGCAAACCCTGGAACTGCCCTCTCTTCAAACCTAGTCCTTCCTCCCCTCACTGCAACTTTCTCATGCTTGCACCCCTCTCCTTCCAAATTGTGTCTCACACCAGCTTCAGAACCACCTTCCCTTTAATCTGCTGCATCTCTCCTTGGCAACTTGAGCACAGTTTGCTTATACATCTCACATTCATGGCAGAACTTTGTCCTTCCCTGATGAGAATCTAAACTTCAAGGTGTACTGACAGTTTCTCTTATCACCAAACAAAATGCTTCTTATCTCATTCCTTAATTAAGACCTTACAAAGGCGTAATCCATCTCAATTCCTTTTAGGTGGCTTTGCCTCTTCTATAAAAAAGCAATTACATTCTGCTAAATGATCCACAGAAGACCACAGTGGGCAGAAAAATTGCTCCCCTAAAATGAAATTACTTATTCCATTATTCCATTTAGCTTTCTCAGTTTAAACATGTTTCTCTCTTTACCAGCAGGAATGCACCAGGTTTTTCTAAAACAGCAAAGAATGCTTCAAAACTGCAAACTGCAACAACGACTGCCTTCATTTTTCCTCTGCTTTTGGAATCACTGGAGACAAAACTTGTAAACTACCTTCAATTCCATAAAGAGCTAAAAGTTTTCTACTGAGTGAAATCACCTTCCCTACCCTAAAGCAATAAATCCTTCAGTTTTCCAAGGTTTTCCAAGGAAGGAGGAAAATGCTAGAGTGGTTAGAGTGAATTTTGGATGCCAATTCCAAGTCTCCATTTGGAGCAGTTCTAAGGAGGAGTATACCCAAAGGCCAATAAGAAACTGTGACATGTATGAGAAGATTGGAACTGCAGTTTCATCGAAATTTGGAAATACACATTGAACAGATTATGCCACATACAAATTTGTTCTCTAATTAATTTGGAATTCCACAAATTTCTGCAAGGAGGAATAGAATTCCTCCTCCTCCACCTCCTCCTCCTCCTCCTCCTCCTCCTCCTCCTCCTCCTCCTCCTCCTCCTCCTCCTCCTCCTCCTCCTCCTCCTCCTCCTCCTCCTCCTCCTCCTCCTCTTCCTCCTCCTCCTGTTCCTCCTTTGTCCATGTCTCTCTCTCTCTCTCTCTCTCTCTCTCTCTCTCTCTCTCTCTCTCTCTCTCTCTCTCTCCCCCTTCCCTCAGCCTGGATTCCTAACTTGGCCAGAATTAGGAATGCAGAGAGGAGACAAGACCCTTTGAAAGTCTGGAGATTTTCAATGGAAAGCTCTCACTACTTCGCCCTTTTTCCTTTGGCTGATCAGACCACTGGAAAAAGGTCAGCCCCACTTACAAGGACACAAAATACAGACAATGGCAACAGCATATACTCCATTTACCACAGAACAACCAAGCACCAGCCAAACGCTGCTCACTCTCTCCTACTCTCAGGACACAAGATCTTTTAGCAAGGGTCTTAGCTGCCTTTTCAAGGACATAAGAGGAACTAAGAAAGGACAATACTAAGACAAGAGATGATCTAGGATTATGGTGGCTTTGCACAGGAGCTGCACTACTGGAGCCTTTAAAGACGGCAGGATTCTCCATATAATACAAGAAAAGATGAAGCAGATCCCTGGGCTTGGGCTTATACATTCACTCACAAGATCATTGGACATCTCCATTCATACACACTTGCAGCTCATCCAAATGGCTTATTCTGGTCATTTCACTGAGGAAGGAAAGATTTTCCTCAAGATCAAGGAACAAGAGTTTGATCTGACGTCTTGGTGCCAGCTCTCATGCTGACCAGACAGATGAGATGTCCCTTCCTTGGGAAGTAGATATGGACACCGAGAGGGGTAATCCCAGCCTTGGTCAATGGTTTATAACTAAGACAACTCCCTAGCACCAAACTGTCCTTCCTGCAAATCCATAACCAGCAGACAACTGAATTATCACCCTGTCTATGTAATTCACTCTGGTCTCCTTCACATTAAGAAATTTGTATAAAATGACTCTTACTACCCAATGACTAGGAGGATGACACAGCACCATGGGAGGCTGTTAATATAGGTAGAAAATTTACCTTGTGCGCGCTCCAGCGGTCCCAGGTGTCCATCATTCCACCAGTTCACAGTGAATCACACTAATCATCCTTATAACCCTAAATTGTTGGAACATTCTCTCAACCTTCATAGAAGCACTCCAGATAGCCAGAAGTCAGTGACCAGAGGTCAAAGATAGGAAGCTAAACTAAATGCTAGTTGTACTTGTTTTTGTCCTTTGTTTTTGAAGAGGACCAAGGACATCAAGATGTCAGGGCAAAAGAACAGATGGTGGATGAGGTCTCAACTTGCACATAATTGGATCTAAGTGAGGCAGAGCTTCAGAAAGTCATCAGCTTCATGTTCTCCATGAACAGAAGCAGCAACAGATTTCTAAGAAACACATTTGGGTTTCATAATCTTTCAAGCACTCGGGCACTCAAAGACAATAAGCAACATCCTACAAGCATTCCACAAGAGAGAGAGAGAGTGTGGGAACAAAGGGGATAAGCCAATGGAGAAAAGACTGAATATTTGGAAGGAAAACCAAAGGATTTATTATCTGTTGCCAAGGCTCTCTTCACATCTCTCACATAGACCACCTCTCTCCTCTGACACTGACACCACTTTGGGGCACTTCCTCATCATCTCATACCTACACCAATGAAATAGCCTTTTATTGTTCTCCCTGCCTCCACTCAAACCCTACTCCACTCCATCCTCCATTCAGCTCTCCTAATGATCAGGTCCAACCAAGGAACTCCACTACTCAGTGACCTCCAGGGTCTCCAGGATGAAACCCAAAACCTGCTGGTTGCCATTCAAAGCCCTTCCCAACCAGCCACCTTGCCTCTCTTCTTTCACTCTCCCAGCCACATACTCTGGGATCCTCCTCACAGAACGAGATGCTCCATCTTCTGACTCTGACCACTTTCACTGCCTGGCCCCCAAGCCTGCAATGGGCCCCAATCTCATCAAGGCTTCCCTGGGTTCCTCCAAGTGCCAGCTGAAATTCCACCTCCTACACAAGTTTTTTCCAACCCCCCTTAATCCTAATGCCTCCCCCTTTCAAAGGTATCCTGGGCATGCCTGTTTGTCCAATGCATCTTGTCTCCACCATTTCCCTGGCAGCTCCTTGGGAACAGAAACTGCCTTTGGCCTTTCTTTACATCTCCAGTGTTTAGCATCATGCCTGACACCTAGGACATGGCTATATTGACCGCCTGCCTGCCTGCCTGCCTGACTGACTGACTGACTGACTGACTGACCGACTGAAAGAAGAATACATTCTCCAGTCAAGGGTAGGAAATAAGGGGAATGGACCAAATACTATTAAAATTGAGAAAGTCAGTTTGGACAAAAATGCATGGCCTCTTATCTAAGGACAGCAAGTCATCGTTACAAAAGTGGCTAAGACTTTGACCCTGTCCTTGCAGAGGGGTGGGGGATTTTCTAAGATTAGTTCACTAAGGGGCTGGTGGACTTCTATATTTTTAGGCCATCAAGATGTGGCAAATTGGTTCTGGTTCTTATTCCAACACACACACAGGACACCAGGTACCAGGGCTTCCTTTCCCTCTGGTGCTCCCAGGGCTAAACACCCACAGGAAATTGGGAGACTCTCAAGATAGTCTAGCCCCAGCTTTTGAGAGAAGAGAAAAACTGTGCCTGACAAGTGAAGTGACTTGCCTCAGCTAAAACCACTTATCCCATGCTGAGTTCAGATGCAAACTCAAGGAGTTCTCACTCCAACCACAGGACTCTATCCAATGACCCTGAGCTGCCTCCCAGACACCTCCCAGGTCTAAAATTCTCACTTCCCTTTCTAGCTCGCTCTCTCTCTCTCTCTCTCTCTCTCTCTCTCTCTCTCTCTCTCTCTCTCTCTCTCTCTCTCTCTGTGTGTGTGTGTGTGTGTGTGTCTCTCCCTAAAAGTCCCCAAAGGCTGTTCCCAGTAGTCCCTTCCATCTATACCTCTCTTCTCTCCAAATCCATCAATCTCTTCCCACTCCAATCCCAAATGGACTTTCCTTTCTCTTCTGCTCAATCACAAGCTCATAGATTCTGAGACATTATAGGCCAAGAAGGCCCAGGCCATTGGATTTTCTTCTTTCATGACTATGGGTATACATTTAGAGCCAGAATTAATCCTAGGGGCCACTGATTCCAATTTTTATAACATAACAGAAGACCGAATATTACACAGCCTAACTGAATTACCCAGTGTTAAATATTCAGAATGGTAACTAGCATTTGAACTCAGGACATTGTGCCCTTTAAGAACAGGCCTCTAGGAGAAATATCTGCTCTATTCTCCATACTCCCCTCACTGCAGACACTTCTGTTTCCTCATCCTCAATGCCTGATTCCTTCTAACTCTACCTCTTCCCTACTGCAAGTTTATAAAAAGGAGAGAGCCTTTTCTCTCTGGCAACCAGAGGATCAGAGAGCAAGGGCATCACTAGAACCCAGCAAATACAACCCAATAAATATATAACAAAGAGAAAACTGAGGCTGACAGTGGTTAAGTCTTCAGAATGACAGAGCTCATCTGCAGTGGAGGAGGGACTTAAATTCAGTGGGGCACTTTTGTTGTAAACCCTTGCCAGGTGCCTGCTTCCTGGGCATTAATCCCTAACCTGAGGTCTCATTTCCCTACTCCTCATTTTCCTCCATAAAGGTCTGCCATCACTCTGTTACTCAATATCATGTAGTTCTCTATTTATCTCTGTCTCTCTCTAGCTATTTCTATCTCTGAGTATCTCTTCATATCTAACTGCCACTTTCTATATTTATCTCTCTATCTCTGTGTCTCTGTCACTCTTGATATATATATATATATATATATATATATATATATATATATATATATATATATATATATAGGTATCTCTTAATATCTCACCGCTACTCTATTTCTTGATCTATCTCAGTGTTTCTGTCTCTTGCTATGTCTGTCTATGGGTATCTCTTAATATCTCACTACCACTTTATATTTTATCTCTATCTCCATTTCTCTGTCACCCTTGCTATATCTATCTCTGGTTATCTTTTAATATCTCACTGCCACTTTCTATATTTATCTCTATATCTCTGCATCTCTGTCACTTGCTATATCTATCTCTGGGTATCTTTTAATATCTCACTGCCACTCTATTTCTTTATATCTCTGTCTCTTGCTATATATATATATCTGGGTATCTTTTAATATCTCACTGCCACTTTCTAGATTTATCTCTATCTCTGTCACCCTTGCTATATCTATCTCTGGATACCTCTTAATATCTCACAGCCTCTCTATTTCTTTATCTCTACATCTCTGTGTCTCTTTCTCTTGCTATATCTATATCTGGGTATCTCTTAATATCTCACTGCCACTTTCTTTATCTCTATATCTCTTGTGTCTCTGTCACTCTTGCTATACCTATCTCTAGGTATCTTTTAATATCTCACTGCCACTCTATTTCTTTATCTCTATATCTCTGTCTCTTGCTATATATATCTCTGGGTATCTTTTAATATATCACTGCCACTCTATTTCTTTATCTCTATATCTCTGTCTCTTGCTATATATATATCTCTGGGTATCTTTTAATATCTCACTGCCACTTTCTATATTTATCTCTATCTCTGTCACCCTTGCTATATCTATCTCTGGATATCTCTTAATAGCTCACTGCCCCTCTATTTCTTTATCTCTACATCTCTGTGTCTCTTTCTCTTGCTGTATCTATATCTGGGTATCTCTTAATATCTCACTGCCACTTTCTTTATCTCTATATCTCTTGTGTCTCTGTCACTCTTGCTATACCTATCTCTAGGTATCTTTTAATATCTCACTGCCACTCTATTTCTTTATCTCTATATCTCTGTGGATCTGTCTCCTGCTATATATATCTCTGGGTATCTATTAATATCTCACTGCTACATTCTATATTTATCTCTATCTCTGTCACCCTTGCTATATCTATCTTTGGATATCTCTTAATATTTCACTGCCACTCTATTTCTTTATCTAGTTCTGTGTCCCTTTCTCTTGCTATATCTATCTCTGGGTATCTCTTAATATCTCACTGCCACACTATTTCTTTATCTCTATATCTCTGTCTCGGTCTCTTGCTTTATCTATCTCTGGGTATCTTTTAATATCTTACTGCCACTTTCTATATTTATCTCTATCTCTGTCACCCTGGCTATATCTATCTCTGGATACCTCTTAATATCTCACTGCCACTCTATTTCATTATCTCTATATCTCTGTGTCTCTGTTTCTTGCTATATCTTTCTCTGGGTATCTCTTAATATCTCATTGCCACTTTCTTTATCTCTATATTTCTGTGTCTCTGTCACTCTTGCTATATCGATCTCTGGGTATCTTTTGGTATCTCACTGCCACTTTCTATATTTATCTCTATCTCTGTCACCCATGCTATATCTATCTCTGGATATCTCTTAATATCTCACTGGGGGCAGCTAGGTGGTACAGTGGATAGATCACTGGCCCTGGAGTCAGGAGGACATGAGTTCAAATCAGCCCTCAGACACTTAACACTTACTAGCTGTGTGACCCTGGTCAAGCCACTTAACCCCAATTGCCTGACCCAAAAACAAAATAAGAAATGCTATTTCACTAAGGAAAAATAAACTTATTAAAAATATATCTCACTGCCACTCCATTTCTTTATCTCTATATCTCTGTCTCTCTGTCTCTTGCTATATCTATCTCTAGGTATCTCTTAATATCTCATTGCCACTTTCTTTATCTCTATATCTGTGTCTCTGTCACTCTTGTTTTATCTATCTCTGGGTATCTTTTAATATCTCACTGCCGCTTTCTATATTTATCTCTATCTCTATCACCCTTGCTATATCTATCTCTGGGTATCTCTTAATATCTCACCACTACTCTATTTCTTTATCTCTATATCTCTCTGTGTCTCTGTTTCTTGTTATATCTATATCTGGGTATCTCTTAATATCTCATTGCCACTTTCTTTATCTATACATCTCGGTGTCTCTGTCACTTTTACTATATCTGTCTCTGGGTATCTTTTAATATCTCACTGCCACTCTATTTCTTTATCTCTATATCTCTGTCTCTGCCTCTTGCTATATCTATCTCTGGGTATCTCTTAATATCTCACCACTACTCTATTTCTTTATCTCTATATCTCTGTCTCTCTGTTTCTTGCTATATCTATATCTGGGTATCTCTTAATATCTCATTGCCACTTTCTTTATCTATATATTTCTGTGTCTCTGTCACTCTTGCTATATCGATCTCTGGGTATCTTTTAATATCTCACTGCCACTTTCTATATTTATCTCTATCTCTGTCACACTTGCTATATCTATCTCTGGATATCTCTCAATATCTCACTGCCACTCTATTTCTTTATCTAGCCCTGGGTCCCTTTCTCTTGCTATATCTACATCTTGGTATCTCTTATTATCTCACTGCCAGTCTATTTATTTATCTCTATATCTCTGTGTCTCTGTCTCTTGCTATAACTATCTTTGGGTATCTTTTAATATCTCACTGCCACTTTCTATATTTATCTCTCTATCTCTGTGTCTCTGTCTCTTGCTATATCTATCTCTGGATATCTCTTAATATCTCACTGGGGGCAGCTAGGTGGTACAGTGGATAGATCACTGGCACTGGAGTCAGAAGGACCTGAGTTCAAATCAGCCCTCAGACCCTTAACACTTACTAGCTGTGTGACCCTGGGCAAGCCACTTAACCCCAATTGCCTGACCCAAAAACAAAATAAGAAGGAATGCTATTTCACTAAGGAAAAATAAACTCATTAAAAAATATCTAACCACCACTCTATTTCTTTACCTCTATATCTCTGTGTCTCTGCCTCTTGCTATATCTATCTCCAGGTATCTCTTAATATCTCACCACCACTCTATTTCTTTATCTCTATATCTCTGTGTCTCTGTTTCTTGCTATATCTATATCTGGGTATCTCTTAATATCTCATTGCCACTTTCTTTATCTCTATATCTCTGTGTCTCTGTCCCACTTGCTATTTCTATCTCTGGGTATCTCTTAATATCTCACTGGGGAAGCTTGGTGGTACAATGGATAAAGCACTGGCCCTGGAATCAGGAGGACCTGAGTTCAAATCAGCCTTCAGACCCTTAACACTTACTAGCTGTGTGACCCTGGGCAAGCCACTTAACCCCAATTGCCTGACCCAAAAACAAAATAAGAAGGAATGCTATTTCACTAAGGAAAAATAAACTCATTAAAAAATATCTAACCACCACTCTATTTCTTTACCTCTATATCTCTGTGTCTCTGCCTCTTGCTATATCTATCTCCAGTTATCTCTTAATATCTTACCACCACTCTATTTCTTTATCTCTATATCTCTGTGGATCTGTCTCCTGCTATATATATCTCTGGGTATCTCTTAATATCTCACTGCCACTCTATTTCTTTACCTCTATCTCTGTGTCTCTGCCTCTTGCTATATCTATCTCCAGGTATCTCTTAATATCTCATCACCACTCTATTTCTTTATCTCTATGTCTCTGTGTCTCTGTTTCTTGCTATATCTATATCTGAGTATCTCTTAATATCTTATTGCCACTTTCTATATTTACCTCTATCTCTATCACCTTTGCTATATCTATCTCTTGATATCTCTTAATATCTCATTGCCACTCTATTTCTTTATCTCTATATTTCTCTGTCTCTCTCTCTTGCTATATCTATCTCTGGTTATCTTTTAATATCTCACTGCCACTTTCTATATTTATCTCTATATCTCTGTGTCTCTGTCACTCTTGCTATATCTATCGCTGGGTATCTTTTAATATCTCACTGCCATTTTCTATATTTATCTCTATCTCTGTCACCCTGGCTATATCTATCTCTGGATACCTCTTAATATCTCACTGCCATTCTATTTCTTTATCTCTATATCTCTGTGTCTCTACTTCTTGCTATATCTATCTCCAGGTATCTCTTAATATCTCACCACCACTCTATTTCTTTATCTCTATATCTCTGTGTCTCTGTTTCTTGCTATATCTATATCTGGGTATCTCTTAATATCTCATTGCCACTTTCTTTATCTCTATATCTCTGTGTCTCTGTCCTACTTGCTATATCTATCTCTGGGTATCTTTTAATATCTCACTGCCACTTTCTATATTTATCTCTATCTCTGTCACCCTTGCCATATCTATCTCTGGGTATCTCTTAATATCTCACTGCTACTCTATTTCTTTATCTCTATATCTCTGTGTCTCTCTTTCTTGCTATATCTATCTCCAGGTATCTCTTAATATCTCATTGCCACTTTCTTTATCTCTATATCTCTGTGTCTCTCTGTCTCTTGCTATATCTATCTCTGGATATCTCTTAATATCTCACTGGGGAAGCTTGGTGGTACAATGGATAAAGCACTGGCCCTGGAATCAGGAGGACCTGAGTTCAAATCAGCCCTCAGACCCTTAACACTTACGAGCTATGTGACCCTGGGCAAGCCACTTAACCCCAATTGCCTGACCCAAAAACAAAATAAGAAGAAATGCTATTTCACTAAGGAAAAATAAACTTATTCAAAAAATATCTCACTGCCACTCTATTTCTTTACCTCTATCTTGTGTCTCTGCCTCTTGCTATATCTATCTCCAGGTATCTCTTAATATCTCATCACCACTCTATTTCTTTATCTCTATATCTCTGTGTCTCTGTTTCTTGCTATATCTATATCTGGGTATCTCTTAATATCTCATTGCCACTTTCTGTATTTATCTCTATCTCTATCACCTTTGCTATATCTATATCTGGGTATCTCCTAATATCTCATTGCCACTTTCTATATTTACCTCTATCTCTATCACCTTTGCTATATCTATCTCTGGATATCTCTTAATATCTCACTGCCACTCTATTTCTTTATCTCTATATCTCTGTGTCTCTGTCTCTTGCTATATCTATCTCCAGGTATCTCTTAATATCTCACCACCACTCTATTTCTTTATCTCTATATCTCTGTGTCTCTGTTTCTTGCTATATCTATATCTGGGTATCTCTTAATATCTCATTGCCACTTTCTTTATCTCTATATCTCTGTGTCTCTGTCCCACTTGCTATATCTATCTCTGGGTATCTTTTAATATCTCACTGCCACTTTCTATATTTATCTCTATCTCTGTCACCCTTGCCATATCTATCTCTGGGTATCTCTTAATATCTCACTGCCACTCTATTTCTTTATCTCTATATCTCTGTGTCTTTGCCTCTTGCTATATTTATCTCCAGGTATCTCTTAATATCTCACTGGGGAAGCTTGGTGGTACAATGGATAAAGCACTGGCCCTGGAATCAGGAGGACCTGAGTTCAAATCAGCCCTCAGACCCTTAACACTTACTAGCTGTGTGACCCTGGGCAAGCCACTCAACCCCAATTGCCTGACCCAAAAACAAAATAAGAAGAAATGCTATTTCACTAAGGAAAAATAAACTTATTCAAAAAATATCTCACTGCCACTCTATTTCTTTACCTCTATCTCTGTGTCTCTGCCTCTTGCTATATCTATCTCCAGGTATCTCTTAATATCTCATCACCACTCTATTTCTTTATCTCTATATCTCTGTGTCTCTGTTTCTTGCTATATCTATATCTGGGTATCTCTTAATATCTCATTGCCACTTTCTATATTTATCTCTATCTCTATCACCCTTGCTATATCTATCTCTGGATATCTCTTAATATCTCACTGCCACTCTATGTCTTTATCTCTATATCTCTCTGTCTCTCTCTCTTGCTATATCTATCTCTGGGTATCTTTTAATATCTCACTGCCACTTTCTATATTTATCTCTATATCTCTGTGTCTCTGTCACTCTTGCTATATCTATCTCTGGGTATCTTTTAATATCTCACTGCCACTTTCTATATTTATCTCTATCTCTGTCACCCTGGCTATATCTATCTCTGGATACCTCTTAATATCTCACTGCCACTCTATGTCTTTATCTCTATATCTCTCTGTCTCTCTCTCTTGCTATATCTATCTCTGGGTATCTTTTAATATCTCACTGCCACTTTGTATATTTATCTCTATATCTCTGTGTCTCTGTCACTCTTGCTATATCTATCTCTGGGTATCTTTTAATATCTCATTGCCACTCTATTTCTTTATCTCTATATCTCTGTGTCTCTGTCTCTTGCTATATCTATCTCTGGGTATCTTTTAATATCTCACTGCCACTCTATTTCTTTATCTCTATATCTCTGTGTCTCTGCCTCTTGTTATATCTATCTCCAGGTATCTCTTAATATCTCACTGGGGGAAGCTAGGTGGTACAATGGATAGAGCACTGGCCCTGGAGTCAGGAGGACCTGAGTTCAAATCAGGCCTCAGACCCTTAATACTTCCGAGCTGTGTGACCCTGGGCAAGCCACTTAACCCCAATTGCCTGACCCAAAAACAAAATAAGAAGAAATGCTATTTCACTAAGGAAAAATAAACTTATTTTAAAAATATCGCACTGCCACTCTATTTCTTTACCTCTATCTCTGTGTCTCTGTCTCTTGCTATATCTATCTCTGGGTATCTCTTAATATCTCACCACCACTCTATTTCTTTATCTCTATATCTCTGTCACTCTTGCTATATCTATCTCTAGGTATCTCAATATCTCACTGCTACTCTATTTCTTTATCTATCTCTGTGTTTCTGTCTCTTGCTATGTCTATCTCTGGGTATCTCTTAATATCTCACTGCCACTTTCTATATTCATCTCTATCTCCATCACCCTTGCTATATCTATATCTGAGTATCTCTTAATATCTCATTGCCACTTTCTTTATCTCTATATCTCTGTGTCTCTGTCACTCTTGCTATATCTGTCTCTGGGTATCTTTTAATATCTCACTGCCACTCTATTTCTTTATCTATCTCTGTGTTTCGGTCTCTTGCTACATCTATCTCTGTGTATCTCTTAATATCTCACTGCCCCTCTATTTCTTTATCTCTATATCTCTGTGTCTCTGTCTCCTACTGTATCTATCTCTGGGTATCTCTTAATATCTCATTGCCACTTTCTTTATCTCTATATTTCTGTGTCTCTGTCTCCTGCTGTATCTATCTCTGGGTATCTCTTAATATCTCATTGCCACTTTCTTTATCTCTATATTTCTGTGTCTCTGTCTCCTGCTGTATCTATCTCTGGGCATCTCTTAATATCTCATTGCCACTTTCTTTATGTCTATATCTCTGTGTCTCTGTCACTCTTGCTATATCTATCTCTGGGTATCTTTTAATATCTCGCTGCCACTCTATTTCTTTATCTCTGTGTTTCTGTCTCTTGCTATGTCTATCTCTGGGTATCTCTTAATATCTCACTGCCACTTTCTATATTTATCTCTATCTCCGTCACCCTTGCTATATCTATATCTGAATATCTCTTAATATCTCATTGCCACTTTCTTTATCTCTATATCTCTGTGTCTCTGTCTCCTGCTGTATCTATCTCTGAGTATCTCTTAATATCTCATTGCCACTTTCTTTATCTCCATATCTCTGTGTCTCTGTCACTCTTGCTATATCTATCTCTGGGTATCTTTTAATATCTCGCTGCCACTCTATTTCTTTATCTCTATATTTCTGTGTCTCTGTCTCTTGCTATAACTATCTCTGGGTATCTCTTAATATCTCACTGGGGGAAGCTAGGTGGTACAATGGATAGAGCAGTGTGTGTGAGTGTATGTGTGCATCACAGTCTCAGTCTCTCTTGCTTCATCTGTCTTTGGTTTTCTTTGTCTATATCACTGCCACTATCTAATTTTACCTTTATATACCTCTGATTCTATGTATCTATCTCATTCCATGATTTTTTTCTCTTTCTGTCTTTCAATATCCCTCCCTTTTGTCTCCTATCTGCTCCCCAAAAGCTTTTTTTTCTTCTAATTCCCACTCATTAATAACTAGTTGATTTTTGGAAATGCTTTTTTCTGTCTTCTCATCCTCAATACCTGATTCCCTCTATTTGTCTATTACAATCTTAATTACAGGTAGACATTCTTTTCCCTCTCTAGTATCTGGAGGATCACAGAGATGGAAGTGCCTTTAGACTCCATCAAACGCAGCCAAATAAATTTACTGAGGAGAAAACTGAGCCTGGCAGTAGCTAAGTGACTTCTCCAGAGTAAGAAAGCTTGTCAGTGACTATGGTGGGATTTAAAGTCAACGAAGTTAACTCCAAGTAGAGTGCTCTAACCATTATGACACCTTTGGCTTGCCCTACATTTGCAAAGGGCTATTGCCCTTTACATGTCTCTCTCCTGCAGTCTCCTTTTTCTATTGTGCAGTGTCATCCAAAATTATCTCTTCCCTCATTCCTTTGTTTATAATCAAAGCCTTCTCTTTTTATTTGTCATTGTTTCTGTCTCACTATCTTTGTCTCTAGTTCTGTTTTTTCATCTCTGCCTCATTAATTGATCACTATATTTCTCTCTACCTCTAATTCTCTGTCTATGTGTATATATTATCTATCTCTATGTCTGTGTCTGTGTCTATGTCTATGTCTATGTCTATTTCTATTTATATCTATCTCTATCTACCTCTTTCATTTTCATTCGCCCCCCTCTCTCCTTCCTCCTCAAAAGCTTTTTTTCTTGCTCTCATTCCCACCCAAAAATAAGGGTCTTATTATTTAAATTATATTATAAAGATCATCATCAATTTAGAGATGGAAGGAATATTAGGGGCCATTGACAAAGGTTAAGTGATTTCTCTAGAGGAACAAAGTTGGCAGCAGCCAATGTGGGACTTAATCTCAAATGGTCAACTAAAAGAAGAGCACTCTATACACTAGCATACCTAAGCTGACTTGCCCAACTCAGGCCAGGTGTCCCTTCCCTTCACATCTCTCTCTCTCACCTCTGTTTCCCTTACTGAACGTCTCTCAGGGTTTTTCTTGCTATCTTACTGCCACTCTTGTTCTTTATGTCTATATCACTCTCTGCCTCTCACTCTGTCTCTATGGCTCTCTCTATGTCTGTCTCTTTCTGCTTCTCTCTCCTCCTCAAAAGCTTTTTCTCCTTATTCTAATTCTCACCCAATAATAACTTTCTTTATCCCCTTTCATGACTATGACCATAAGTTTAGAGCTGGAATTACCACTAGGAGCCATTGAATCTAATTCTATTATAGTATAACAGAAGAGGACACCCAGGACACCTGACTGTTTTGCTCTACGTATTCTACCTGTCGCACACACTTCACACACTTCTATTTCCTATGTACGCTTCCCTGTGGCTCCATCTCATTCTCAAGGCCTGATTCTTTCTAACTCTATGTCTTTATTCAAGCTAAATCCCAAGTGAACATACCTTTCTCTCTCTGGTATCCAGAGGATCATAAAGCTGGTTTGTCGTTAGACACCATCAAATCCCATGTAATACATTTAATGAGGAGAAAGCAGAGGGTACGTGCCTTCTCTAGAGTAAGAAAGTTTGTCAGCAATTGACGTGAGATTTAAACTTAGTCAACTGCAAGTATCTGCTGTCCACTATGACTCCTGGCTGACTTACCCTATATTGGAGAGGTATCCCTTTTCTTTCCATCTCTCCATCCTCAACTGCTCACTATCCTCCACAATGCTCTCTTCTCTCCTTTCTTTGGCTCTTATCAAGTGGTTCTCTTTCTCTCTGCGTTTCTCTCTGTCAATGCCTCTCTTGCTGTCTCTCTGGTTCTCTGGGACAACTAGCTCCCTTTCTCCAAACCAGACCCTGTCCTCACTTGTCTTTCCTCTCTATGTCTCTTTTCTAATCAATGGCCTATTCCCTCGATATCATTTTCTCTTATTTCCAGAATCACAAGGGACTACTTTTTGCTTAGTCGTCATCCTCAGGTACATTGACCTGGGAGAAATTATAGATCATGCGGCTGAAAGGCATCATTCTTCAGAGGAGGAAAACCTGTCCGGGAGAGATTGAGTACCTTACCTGGGTAACCTACCTGAAGGTAGGATTTTAGCTCAGTACTTTTGACTCCAAATTCCAGGAGCCTCTTCTTCCTGGAAGATCTCTTCAGAACTGGAATTCACTCCTCAGAAGAACAGTCAGACCTTTTTTGTTTCCTTATATTTGTACTCCCAGGGCAGAGCATACTGCCTGGTGCATATGACAGGCTCTATTAATGCTTGTTGAATAACTGACTGACTCCACACACTAACGTCCCTTAGCTGTCTTTCTCCCAAACCCCACAACTAAAGTTGTCCCTCACTCTATCTCCTTCACCTTTGGGCTCTTACCTTGCTATACTCTGGCCTCTTCCACATTCCCTTGCCCCACTACCCTGTTCAATCTAATGCTCACTCTCTCTCTCTCTCTCTCTCTCTCTCTCTCTCTCTCTCTCTCTCTCTCTCTCTCTGTCTCTCTCCCCAACTCTTTCCTCCTCAAAAGCTTTGTTTCCTTGCTCTCATTCCCATCCTATAATAAAGGGTCTTTGCTTTTTCTTTCTATAAGCAATATGATCATATATTTATAGCTGGAAGGAACCTTAAGGGCCACAGGCTTAGACACTCTAAGTGAATCGCCCAGTTTCAAATGACAATACAGAATGTGAAGGAGGATTTACCTCCAGTCATTGAGACTTCAAAGATCAGACCACTAAGGGAGGTAGCTGGCGGACATATACATCCTTCCCAGCTGGCCCCTTTCTGTCTCTCTTTCTCTTTTATGCTCTATTCCCTCTAGCTCTTATATTCTTCTCCTACCCTAGTCCACAAGGACTTTATATGCTCTCTCTGGCATCCATAAAAGCATAGAGCTTTGGCATCATTAAACACCATCAAGTCCAGCCTCATGATTTTCTTAAACAGATGATGGAGGCTAACAATGACTTTTCCAGAGAGTAACAAGGCTTGTCAGCAGTTGACGTGGGATTTAAACTCAGTCAACCACAAGAGTAATGTGCCATCCAAAGTGACACCTAGTTGACTTGCCCTATAATTAAGAACTGCCCCTTTCCTTTCCATCTCTCCCTCACCTCTGGTCTCCCTCCTCAATTGCTCACTGTCCTCCACAAGGCTCTCTTCCCTCCTTTCTTTGCCCATTGTCAAGTAGTTCTCTTTATCTCTGTGTTTCTCTGTGTCTCTGTCTCTCTTGCTGTTTCTCTGGTTCTCTGGGACAACTAGCTCCCTCTCCCCAAACCAGGCCCCATCCTCACTTATCTTTTCTCTCTACATTACTCCCCTGCTCAATAGTCCGTTCCCTCAAAGTCTTCCTCTCTCCTCACTTCAGAATCACAATGGAGTCCTTTTCCCTTTTGTCATTCACAAGCACATTGAGCTAGAAGGAAACTATAGGCCATCCAATTGTTTTTTTTTGTTTGTTTGTTTGTTTTTTGCGGGGCAATGGGGGTTAAGTGACTTGCCCAGGGTCACACAGCTAGTAAGTGTCAAGTGTCTGAGGCCGGATTTGAACTCAGGTACTCCTGAATCCAGGGCCGGTGCTCTATCCACTGCACCACCTAGCTGCCCCATAGACCATCCAATTGAAAGGCATCATTCTTCAGAGGAGGAAATCCAGTCGGGAAGAGATCAACTACCTTACCAGAGGTAGAATTTAAACTTAGGTACTTATGACTTGATCTTGTCAGGCTCCAGGAGCCTTCTTCTTCCTGGAAGATATCTTCAGACCTAAAATTTACTCCTCAGAAAAAACGTTAGACCATGAGGCATGTTTCTTTGAATGGATGGTGGTGGAGGGTACCCTGATGCCTAGCTCTACATTTCCTACCAGCATAGACTAAGGATATCTTCATCTAATCCCCACACTGAGTATTCTCCTCCCTAGAGCTACACTCACTTTTTAGCTTCCTTAACTACACTGTAATATACATCCCTGGGACCTAGCATAAGGCCTGGTATGTATTACAAGATCAAGAAATGCTTGTTGAATAAGTGGCTGACTCCATAATCTATGTCCCTTAGCTGTCTCTCTCCCAGCCCCCACTATTGAAGTTGTCTCTCACTCTCCCTCACCTTTGGGCCTCTGCCTCTACCTCTCACCTCCCTATATTCCAGCCTCTTCCACACTCCTTGCCAATTAACAAGAGGCCTTCTCTTGTTTATTCTATGTCTTTATTTCTCTTTATGTCACTTTTCTCTGGCTATCTCCCATACTATCAGAGATTAGAATCTGGAAGGAATCTATCTGGGCTATGGACTCCAGCCCCAGAATTGTAGAGTAGAGGCAAGTGAGGCTTGGATAGTTAAGTGACCTTCCCAGCACTCCAGGATCTCTGCCAAGAAAACCCCAAATGGGGTCACAAAGAGTCAGACCCAACTGGAATGACTGAAAAAAAATAACTAGCATTAAAGAGCTGTATCATGAGGTAGGATTTGGCCTCAGGTAATGCTGCCTTCTCTAAGGGACATAGCTCTTTCTGCCCAGCCTCCCTTCCTCGGGTCTCCCTCCTCATTGGTCCCTGATTTCTTCCAACTGTCTCTGCCTATTTTAATCCCAAGGGGCCAATGTTTTCTCTCACTGCTACCCATGTGGTCATGGAGCTAGACTGTCATTAAATACCATCGAATCCAGCCCCATAATTTTAATGAGCAGAAAACTGAGGCTGACCATGGTTAAGGACTTCTTTAAAGTCAGGGTGTCAGCAGGTAAGGCCAAATTTAAATTCAAACAGTAAAAGCAAAGTATAATGCTGTATCCTCTATGATACTGTTCCCACTTCTTGCGCTCTCTCTCTTTTCTGTCTCTTTTTCTCTCTCTTCCCCTCTCTCTCTGTCTTTCATTCTGTTTCTCCCTTTCTCTTTCCCTCACTCTCTCCATCTCCATCTCTCTTCATCTTCTTCAAAAGCTTTTGCTTCCTTTGTTCCTATTCCCAGCCAGTAATAAGGGCTCTTTTCTTTTTGTCTCTCTTTTTCTTTCTCTTTCTTTGCCTACCCCCACTTTCTTTTTCAGTCTAACACTTCCTTCCTTTCCTTCCTTCTTAAAAGCTTTCTTTCCTTGCTCTAATTCCTACTCATTAATTAGTGATCTTTTCTTTTTCTCTTTATCATCAACACGATCACAAATTTAGAGTTGGAAGCAACCCTAGGGGCCACTGAATCCAACTTTGTTGTATTCTAACACCAGACAGACACTCTTACTGAATCGCCCTGGGTCAAACATTTATTAAAATGGTGAAATAGGATTTGAACCCAGGCCTTTCAATAACAATGCACTGACCTACTTCCCTTCCCAGTGGTCCCATCTCTGGATAGCTCTCATCCACAGCTTTGGAGGAATTTAAACTCAAGGAGTCACCACTCTGAGACCTGGCTGGCATCTTCTACACTGGAAAGGTATCTCTTTGCATCTCTCCTTCAGCTGGGGTCTCTCATCTCTACTCCTCATATTGCTCCATAATGGTCTCTTCCCTCAATCCTTTGTATACTATCTTGTGGACGTTTGTCTCTGTCTCTCTTGCTCTATCTGCCTCTGTTTTCTTTTTCTACATTACAACCAACTCTCATTGTATCTCTATAGATCTCTCTGACTCTCTGTATCTATCTCATTCCATCAGTTTCTCTCTGTCTCTAAATCCTTCCCCTTTTCCCTTCTTCTCTCTATCTCCTCCTCAAAGCTTTCTTTCCTTCTTCTACTCCCTGCTCAGTAATAACTGGTCTAATCTTTTCCTCCATAGTATCAATATAGTTAAATATTTGGAGCTCCAAGGAATCCTTGGGGCCATGGAGTCCTTCTCTGTTATATTGTAATAGAGAGGAGAGATTTAACCACTCTGTCGGAATTGGCCAGGGTCAAATACTTATTAAAGTATGAAACAGTATTTGAACTCAGGTATTCATACTTAGAGGAGTAACTAGAAGCCTTTCCTCTTTTACTCTATATACTCCCCCAATCCACAGATTTATATTTCTTGTGGATGCTTCTTTCTCTCTCCTCATCCTCAATGCCTGCTTCCCTCAAGCTCCATCTCTCTATTCCAAGCTTCATTACAAGTAGACATCCTTTTTTCTCTCCGGACTCCAGAGGGTCAGAGAGCTGGAAAGTCATTAGATAATATTGAATCCAGCCCCACAAATTTAATGAGGAGAAAAGTGAGGCTGACTGTGGTTAAGTGACTTCTCCAGAGATACTAAACTAGTCAGTGCCTGAGGTGAGATATAAACTCAAAGAGTCAACTCAAAGGACACTGCTCTAACCACAATGGTACCCAGCTGACTTGCTCTATACTTGCCAGGGGCCTCTTCCCTTTATACCTCTCCCTGACCTGTAAGGTCTTATCTCTTCCTCATTTTCCTCCATAATTGTTTCTTCCATCACTCTTTCTCATTATCCTGAGTTTCTCTTTCTCTTACCTCTTGTTGGCACATGATGTGGAATTGAAATGCAACCAATCAACTCCAGGTATAATGGTCTAACCACTAGGACACCTGGCTGGTTTGCTTCCCTTTCCCAGAGGTCCAACCTATCCCTTTACATCTTTTCATCTCCTCCCTCAATAGCTCACTGTCATCCAAAATGGTCTCTTCCCTCATTCATATAACCCATATACATCATAGATCATATATATGTATATATATATATATATATATAAATCATATATCATATAACCCATTATAATGGTGTTCTCTTTCTCTGTGTCTCTGTCTCTCATTGTCTTTGTCCAGGCTCTCTGTTTCTGTCTCTCTGCCTCACTCTGATTTTCTCTCTGTATTTGTCTCTCTCTTTCTGAATGTCTCTGTCTCTGTCTTTCTCTCTCTCTCTACACATCTTCCATCTCCTCCCCAGAAACATTTTCTCCTTAATCTAATTCCGACCCAATAATAACTAGTATTTTCTTTTTCCCCTTTCATGACTATGTTCATACATTTAGAGTTAGAATTAACTCCAGGGGCCAGTGAGTCCAATTCTATTATACTATAATAGAAGCAAGTAGCTTAGTCATTCTAACTGAATTTCCCAGCTCCAAATGTTCAGAATGTTAACTAGGATTTGAACTCAGGACATTGTGACTTCCAAGAACACTCCTCTAGGAGAACTAGCTGTTTTGGTCTACATGCTCCCCTCACAGCAGACACAGCTATTTCCTGTGGATGTTCTATTTCCTCACCCTCACTTCCTGGTTCCCTCTAACTGTCTTACTCTATTGCAAGCTTTATAGCAAATAGACATACATTTCTCTCTCTGCCACCGAGAGGATCATAGAGCTGGAGCGTCATTAGACACCATCAAATCCAGCCCAATAAATGTATAATGAAAAGAAAACTGAGGCTGACTGTGGATAAGTGACTTTTTCAGAGTAACAGAGCTTGTCAACAGTTGAGGTGAGAGACAAACTCAACAAGTCACCTCCAAGAAGAGGGCTCCAGTTTGTAAAGCAACCAATGAACATGCTGAGTTGGAAGGACTCTGTGGAGCATTTGGTCCAACTTCATGAGAGTAAAACAGAAGACAGAGGGTTAGCCAGTCTGACTGAATTCATTTGGAATTCAAAGAAGAGCACACTAGGCCACCTGCCTGTTTTGCTCTACATATTCCCCTACCACAAACACTTCTGTTTACTGTGGATGCCCTTCAGTCTCCTCCTCCTCCGAAATGCCTGATTCCCTTTAATGCAATCTCTCTCTATTTGAGTTTAATCCCAAGTGGACACCCTTTTCACTCTCTGGCTACCAGAAGATGATGGAGCTAGAGTGTCTTTAGACACCATCAAATCCAGCCCCATAAATGTGCTAATGAGAAAAATTAGGCTGACAGTCATTGTGTGACTTCTCCAAAATAACCAAACCTGTCAGCAGCTATGGTGGCATTTAAACTTAATAAGTGAATTCCAAGTTGAGTTCTCTAATCACCAGGACACCTCCATGACTTGTTCTACACACGCCAGGTGTCACCTCTCCCTTACCTTGGCCTCTTATCTCTATTCCTCACTGCCTTCCATAGTTGTCTCTTCCCTCATTCCATTGCTCATTATCATGTGGTTCTCTGTGTGTATGTGTGTCCCTCTGTGTGTGTGTGTGTGTCTTTATTTCTCTTCATGTATCTATCTCTGGGGTTCTCATAGTATCTCACTGCTACACTTTGTTTTTATCTCTCTATTTTTCACTATCTCTGTCTACAGCTCACTTGCTCTCCCCCCCTTCCTTTCTCTCATTCTCTCTGTCTTTTCCTCAATACCTGTTGATCCTTGTTCTAAATCCCAGTCAATATTAATGGATATTTCTTTTTTTCTCCCTATAATCAATATCATCACAGATTTAGAACTAAAAGGAACCCTAGGGACCATGTTGTCCAACTCCATTATACTATAACAGAGGACAGAGGCTTAAATATTCTAACTGTCAAACCAGGGTTAAACATTTATTAAAAATGTTAAGTATGATTTGACCTCGTCATTCTCACTTCCAAGAAGAGTCCTCTGGTTGGTCTAGCTGTCTTTATCTACATATTCCCCCCACACTACAAACATTTCTGTTTCCTATGGATGATTCCTTCTTTCTCCTTCTCATCCTCATGGCCTGATTCCCTCTAACTCTATTTCTCTCTATTTTAAGTTTAATTCCAAGTGGATAGGCTTTTTCCTCTCTGGTATCCATAAAATCATTGAACTCAAGCATCAAGCCATCAAGTCCAGCCCCATTAAAGAGAAAACTGGGGCTAACTGGTTAAGTAACTTCTCCTAAATAACAAAGCTCTCTCAGCAGCCAATATGGTTAAATTCAAAGAGCCAATTCCAAGTACAGCTATAGAGCTGTCACCAGGACAACTACCTGAACTGTTCTACACATTCCAGGTGTTGTTTTCCTGTGTATCTCTCCATCACCTGTGATCTCTTCTCTTTATTCATCATTTTCCTCCACAATGGACAATTCCCTGATTTTAATTGTGAATTGCCATGTGGTTTTCTCTTTCTTTCTCTCCATTTCTATGTCTACCTTTCTCTGTTTTTCTTCCTGTATCTATCTCTGAGTTTCTCCTAATAATCTCATGGCCACTCTCTGATACCTCTATTTCTTTCTGTTTCCTAAGTCTCCTTCTCTCTCTGTCTCTGTTTCTCTCTCTCCCTCTCTCTTGCTGTCTCTTTGTCTCTGTCTCCTTCTCTCTATCTCCTCATAAGCTTTTTCTCTTTACTCTAATTCCCACACAATAATAAATACTTTTTTTTTATTTTCCCCTTTCATGATTATGTTCATACATTTAGAGTTAGAATTAACTCCAGGGGCCAGTGAGTCCAATTCTATTATACTATAATACAAGCTAGTGGCTTAGTCATTCTAACTGAATTTTGCAGTTCCAAATGTTCAGAATGTTAACTAGGATTTGAACTCAGGACATTGTGACTTCCAAGAACACTCCTCTAGGAGAACTGGCTGTTTTGGTCTACATGCTCCCTTCACAGCAGACACAGCTATTTCCTGTAGATATTCTATTTCCTCACCCTCAGTGCCTGGTTCCCTCTAACTTTGTCTTACTCTATTGCAAGCTTTATAGCAAATAGACATACATTTTTCTCTCTCTGCCACTGAGAGGATCATAGAGCTGGAGCGTCATTAGACACCATCAAATCCAGCCCAATAAATATATAATGAAGAGAAAATTGAGGCTAAATGTGACTAACTGTAACTGAGGCTAAAAGTGACTTTTCCAGAGTAACAGAGCTTGTCAACAGCTGAGATGAGACAAACTCAACAAGTCACCTCCAAGAAGAGTGCTCTAACCACTAGGACACCAGGCTGGGCTGGTCTACATTTGCCAGGTGTCTTTTAGCTTTGTATCTCTCCCTCACCTGAGGTCTCTTTTCCATATTCCACATTTTCCTCCATAATGGTCTCTTCCCATTTCTTAACAGGCAGTTCTCTTTCTCATTTTTTATGTGTCTCTGTCTCTCTATATATGTGCTTATACATACATATAGGTATGATATATGCAATGCTCTGTCTCTTCTCTCAGTCTATCTCTATTTCTCTCTCTTTCTTACTCTGGCTCTCTCTCCTTCTCCTTCTATCACTTTGCTCCAATAGCTTTTTCCCCTCACTCTAATTCCCACCCATAAATAAGTGGTTTTTCTTTTACCACAATCATCAATATAATAATAGACTTAGAGCTGGAAGAAACCCATGGGGCAATTGAATCCAACTCGATTATATTATAAAAAAGGACAGAGGCTGACACTTGACCTGAATTACTCAGGGTCAAACACATTAAAACTGTGAGATAGGATCTGATCTCAGATCACACAGACTTCCAAGAAGAGTCCACTAGGATGGCTAGCTGTTTTACTCAACATATTCCCCTCAATCCCCATACTTCTATTTGTTGTGGAAACTTACTTCTGTCTCCTCACTCTCAATGACTAATTCCCCCTAACTCTCTCTCTCTCTCTCTCTATTCTAAGGTTAATCCCAAGTGGACAGTCTTTTCATACTGTGGCATCCAGAGGATCATAGAGCTGGAGGTTCAATAAATACTATCAAGTCCAGCCCCATAAATTGACTGAGATGAAAACTGAGGCTGACAGTGGATAAGGGACTCCCCCATGGTAAGACAGCTTGTCAGCCCCTGATATGGAATAGAAACTCAGTCAACTCCCAATATAATGCTCAGACCACTAGGACACCTGCCTGATTTGCCCATTTCCCAGGGATCCTAGCACTTTACATCTTTTCATTGCTTTATTGGAAATATCACAGTGTTCCAAAATGGTCTCTCTTCCCTCATTCCTATTCTTTCTGTCTAACTAAACCTATTTCATTCTCTCTCTCATTCTTTCTCATTCTCTCTCTGACTCTCTCATCCTCTCATTCTCTCTCTCTCATCCTCTCATTCTCTCTCATTCATTCTCATTCTCTCTCATTCATTCTCATTCTCTCTCTCTCTCTCTCTCACACACACACACACACACATACATACACACACACACACACACATTCTCTCTCATTCTCTCATTCTCTCTCTACCTCCCTCCCTCCCTCCCTCCCTCTTCCCTTGCCTTTCTATCTAACTGACTGGTACTTCCATTCCCCCCTCAAGTTTTTCCTTGCTCTCCTTCCCACCCAATAATAACTGATGTTTTTTGTCTTTCTATCACCAAAATATAATATTTAGACCTGGGAGGAACCTTAGGAGCCATTGAGCCCAACTAAATTAAATTATCTCAGAAGAAAAAAGAGCTTTAAGTCACTCTAAGTGAATTGCCCAGGGTCAAACATTTATTGAGAACCTGAGTTAGGATTTGAACTCAGCTCACCCTGACTGCCAACAACGGTCCACTCAGAAATCTAACTCTCCCCAGGAACCTTTTCCTGTCTCTCTGTGCTGCTCTGACCCAAAAATATTGAGTCTTTTCATTTTCTCTCTCTCCCCGATATTAGCAGAAACTTCAAGCTGGAATAAACCACAAGGGCACAAAATCCAGCTCTACCATTTTAAAGAAGAAGAAACTGACTTAGACAATTTCTGTGATGTTCCCAGCATCACACTGCCAGTAAGCATGGTGGGAACAGAATTTGAACTCGGGGCCTCATGACTGTCCAAGACAGTGTTCTATGCTCCAGGAGCCCTGGCTGTGTCACTTCACACATTTTCCCCAGTCCTCATTGCTAGTGGCCCCTTCCCTCTGTCTCTTCCTCACTGCCAGCTTCCCTCTAACTCTATAGCTCTCACAAAAACTCCCAGGAGGCTTCATTTCTTCTCTTTCTCTCATCCACCAGGTCATAGAGCTACCTTAGAGGTCATCACATCCAGTCCCATCTTTTTACAGAACAAGAAACTGAGACTGAGTGAAGTCAATTGACTTACCCAGGGTAACATGGCTTGTCAGTGTGTGAGTCAGAATGAGAACTCCAATACTCTACACTCCAAGTACAGTGCCCTATGCCCTATGAGCAGGTAAAGCAGCAGAGTCATGGCAAAAAGTCAGGGAAATTACTCATAGTTGGGAGAAAGCATCATGTGCAAGGTATAAAAGGAGGACAATGTCACTGCATCCCAGACTGAGTGGGGCAGGTACAACAAGACTGGAAATGCAGGAAGGGCAAGTTGTGAAGGGATCTGACCTCCAAAGGGAATATTTTCTATTTGATACTGGAGGCAATAGGGAGCCACTAATATTTATTGGGGGGAGGGAATGACAGGATTGGACCTGCGCTTTAGGAAAAGCATTCCATTGGCCCAGTGGAGGATGGATTGGAGGGGGGGACTACAGGCAGGCAGAGCCATTATTGCCATGGTCCAGGTGTGAGGTAATGAGCCCCTCCACCAGAGTGCTGGCAGTGTCAGGACACAGAAGGGGGCAGATTCAAGAGATGGAAGAAAGGCCAAATGCCCTCTCTCTTTTCTGACTTGATCCAGACTGATTACTGCAAATTCTGGAACTGCCCTCTCCGCACACCTGGTCCTTCCTTCCCTCACTGCAACTTTCTCATGCTCGCACCCTTCTCCTTCCAAATTGTGTCTCACACCAGCTTCAGAACCACCTTCCCTTTAATCTGCTGCATCTCTCCTTGGCAACTTGAGCACAGTTTGCTTATACATCTCACATTCATGGCAGAACTTTATTCTTCCCTGATAAGAATCGAAACTTCAAGGTTTACTGACAGTTTCTTTTATCACCAAACAAAATGCTTCCAATCTGGTTCCTAACATAAGACCTTACAACAGCATAGTCCATCTCAATTCCTTTTAGGTGACTTTGCCTCTTATTTATATCAGCAATTACATTTTGCTAAATGATTCACAGAAGACTACAGTGGTCAGATAAGCTTCTCCCCTAAAATGAAATTGCTTATTCCATAATTCCATTTAGCTTTCTCAATTTAAACAGACCTTTCCTTCCAAGCAGGAATGCACTGGGTGTTTCTTAAACACCAGATAATGCTTCAAAATTTCAAAACTGCAACAAAAAGTAACTTAGTTTTTTTCACCACTTTAAGAATTACTGGAGATAAAAATTGTAATCTAGCTTCAATTCTATCAAGTGCTGAAAATCTTATATTCGGTGAAATCAGGTTCCCTACAATAAAGCAATAAATCCTTCGGTTTTCAGGGAAGGAAGAGAATTCTATAGGGGTTGGGGTGAATTTTGTATGCAAATTCCACCAAGTCTCCATTTTGGCAGTTCTAAAGAACCGTACCTCCCAAAAAGCCAATAAGATATTGGAGCATGTATAAGAATATTCAAACCACAATCCCCTCACAGTTTGGAAATGCATGTTAATAGACTACACTTCCCTCTCAAATTTGTTCTCTAATTAGTTTGGAATTGATAAATTTCTACAAATAGGAAAAGAATATCTCTCTCTCTACCTACCTACCTACCTACATACCTACCCATCTCTCAATCTCTTTCACACACACAAAGACATACACAGAGAGAGGCATGTATGCTTTCCCCTGCTCTGCCCCCCTGTATTCCTAACCTGGCCAGCATTAGGAATGCAGAGATGAGACAAGACCCTTTGAAAGTTTGGAGATTTTCAATGGAAAGCTCTCACTATTTCACCCTTTTTCCTTTGGCTGATCAGACCACTGGAAAAAGGTCAGCCCCACTTACAAGGACACAAAATA
Source organism: Dromiciops gliroides (assembly GCF_019393635.1). Taxonomy (NCBI): domain Eukaryota; kingdom Metazoa; phylum Chordata; class Mammalia; order Microbiotheria; family Microbiotheriidae; genus Dromiciops; species Dromiciops gliroides. The sequence goes on along the minus strand of NC_057867.1, from coordinate 38,881,796 downwards.
CAGACAATGGCAACAGCATATACTCCATTTAACACAGAACAACCAAGCACCAGCAAAACACTGCTCACTCTCTCCTACTCTCAGGACACAAGATCTTTTAGCAAGGGTCTTAGCTCCATTTTCAAGGACATAAGAGGAACTAAGAAAGGACAATACTAAGATAAGAGATGATCTAGGATTATGGTGGCTTTGCACAGAGGCTGCACTATGAGAGACTTTAAAGACAGCAGAATTCTCCATATAATTCTCCAAGAAAAGATGAAGCAGATCCTTGGGCTAAGTCAGAAATCAGTGAATGGTAGGAAATCTATCCACAGACCTTGTTCAGGTCTTCACAAGAATTTTACCTCATGGTAGGTTTGGGCTTATACATTCACTCACACAATCACTGGCCATCTCCATTCATACACACTTGCAGCTCATCGAAATGGATTCCTCTAGTAATTTCACCAGGAAAGGAAGGATTTTCCTCAAGATCAAGGAACAAGAGGTTAATCTGAAGTCTTGGTGCCAGCTCTTATGCTGACCAGACAGATGAGATGTCCCTTCCTTGGGAAGTAGATGTGGACACCAAGAGGGGTAATCCCAGCCTTGGTCAATGGTTTATAATTAAGATTACTCCCTAGGACAGAATTGTCCTTCCTGCAAAGCCATAACCAACAGACAACTGAATCATCACCCTGTCTATGAATTGGATCTAAGTGAGGCAGAGCTACAGAAAGTCATCAGCTTCATGCTCTCCATGAAGAGAAGCAGCAACAGCTTTCGAAGAAATACATTTTGGCTTTCTAACCTTTCAGGAACTCAAAGACAATAAGCAGAATCCTACAAGCATTTCACAAGAGAGGGAGAAGAAGGGAATAAAGGAGATAAGCCAATGGAGAAAAGGGGGAATATTTGGAAGGAAAACCAAAGGATTTATCATCTGTTGCCAAGGCTTGTCCATTGTACCTTCTTCACATCTCTCACATAGACCACCTCTCTCCTCTGACACTGACACCACTTTGGGGCACTTCCTCATCATCTCATACCTGCACCAATGAAACAGCTTTTTATTGCTCTCCCTGCCTCCACTCAAACCCTACTCCACTCCATCCTCCATTCAGCTCTCCTAATGATCAGGTCCAACCAAGGAACTCCACTACTCAGTGACCTCCAGGGTCTCCAGGATGAAACCCAAAATCTGCTTGTTGGCATTCAAAGCCCTTCCTAACCAGCCACCTTTCCTCTCTTCTTTCACTCTCCCAGCCACATACTCTGGGATCCTCCTCACAGAACAAGATGCTCCATCTTCTGACTCTGACCACTTTCACTGCCTGGCCCCCAAGCCTGCAATGGGCCCCAATCTCATCAAGGCTTCCCTGGGTTCCTCCAAGTGCCAGCTGAAATTCCACCTCCTACACAAGTTTTTTTCCAATCCCCCTTAATCCTAATGCCTCCCCCTTTCAAAGGTATCCTGGACATGCCTGTTTGTCCATAGCTGTTGGCATCTTGTCTCCACCATTTCACTGGCAGCTCCTTGGGAACAGAAACTACCTTTGGCCTTTCTTTACATCTCTAGTATTTAGCGATATGCCTGATATCTAGGAGGTAGTTAATGAATGTTTATTGACTGACTGACTGAAAGAAGAATACATTCTCCAGTCAAGGGTAGGAAATAAAGAGAAGGGACCAAATGCTATTAAAATTGAGAAAGTCATTTTGGACAAAAATGCATGGCCTCTTATCCAAGGACAGCAAGTCATTATTACAATAGTGGCTAAGACTTTGACCCTGTCCTTGCAGAGGGGTGGGGGATTTTCTAAGATTAGGCCACTAGGGGCCTGGGGGATTTCTATATTTTTAGACCATCAAGATGTGGCCAAATGATTCTGGTTCCTATTCCAACACACACACAGGACACCAGGTGACAGGACTTCCTTTCCCTCTGGTCCTCCCAGGACTAAACAGCCAGAGGAAATTGGGAGACTCTCAAGATAGTCCAACCCCAGCTTTTGAGAAAAGAGGAAACTGTGCCTGACACAAGTGAAGTGACTTGCCTCAGCTAAAACCACTTAGCCCATGCTGAGTTCAGATGCAAACTCAAGTTCTCAGTCCAACCAGAGGACTCTATGAAATGACCCGAAGCTGCCTCCCAGGCACCTCCCACATCTAAAATGCTAATTTCCCTTACTAGCTCTCTCTATCTCTTGCAAAACCATACCCCTGCCTCTCCCCACCCTCTACAATCATTCCCCTCCCCAGGACCAAGAGGTCCTGGTCTCTGGCTCCTTCTATCTCTGGCTCTCACTATCACTCTGTCTCTAGAAACCTACCCTTCTGACTCAATGTCCCCACATCCTCAGTTCTCTTTCCCCTCTCACTCGACCTCTCCCCTGTGCTCTGCAACCCCTTCCCTTCATCTCTCTCTTCTCCTCAGAGGTCTTTTCCCTTGCTCTCACTCTTTTCTGCTATAACATATTAGTCACATGATAGAATTAGAGCTGGAAGTTGCTCTAGGGGTCATTGAGTCCAAGCTTATCATTTTGGGGCAGAAGTAAAAAAGGCTTAGACATTTTAAGTGACTTGCCCAAGGTCACACATCTAGTAAGAATGTGTGTGAAAAAAGGATTTGAACTTGGGTCATAAGGACTCCCAAGAACAGGGCTTTGTAAACATGGAGACTGAGTTGTATCACTCCACAAATTGCCCTCAAAGTTGGTTCCCAGGGGTCTCTTCCCTCTATCCCTCTCTCCTCAATGAACTCTTCTCTGGAAATCCATCACTCACTTCCCACTCCAACCCCAAGTGGGCTTTCCTTTCTCTCCTCTCCCCCTCATCCATAAGCTCATAGAGCTGCAGGGACTTCAGGCCATCAAGGCCAGAGCCATCATTTTACAGAGGAGGAAACTGAGGCTGAGAGAGGCTATGTGAATTGCCCGAGATAATACAGTTAGTCATTGTGTGTCAGGTTTCCAACTCCAACATCTTGACTCCAAGGTCAGATCTCTCCCCATCATGCTGCCCCGTGCCCTGACTCAAGAATCCTTCACCTCTGAACCTTGACCTCACTTGGGGTCTCCTGCCTCTATTGTTCACCCTCTCCACAATGCTCCCTCTTGTTCTCTCTATGGCTCTGTGTCTTTCTCTGTCTCTCCTCTCTCTCTCTCTCTCTCTCTCTCTCTCTCTCTCTCTCTCTCTCTCTCTCTCTCTCTCTCTCTCTCCTCTTCCTCAAAAGCTTTTTCTCCTTACTCTCATTCCCACCCAATAATAAATGGCCTTTCCTTTTTCCCCTTTCATGACTATGTTCATACATTTAGAGCTGGAATTCACCTTAGGGGCCACTGAATCCAGTTCTATTACAGTATAACAGAAGAGAGAAGCTGAGACACTAACTGAATTGTCCCATTTCAAATATTCAGAATTTTAACAAGGATTTGAACTCAGGTCATCCTGACTTCCAAGAACTATAAGAACTAGCTGGTTTGGTCTCCACATTTTCCTCTATTGGAGCCAGTTCTATTTCCTATGGATGCTTCCCTCTATGTGGATGCATCCTCAATTCTCAATTCCGTCTAACACAATCTCTCTGTTCCAAGTGTAACAGTACATAGACATCCTTTTCTCTCTCTGGTCCTCAGAACATCATAGACCTGGAGTGTCTTTAGACACCATCAAATCCAGTCCAATAAATTTAATGAATAAGATACTGTAGACAGTGGTTAAGTGACTTATCCAGAGTAACACAGCTTGTCAAGAGCTGTAATGGATTTAAACTCAAAGAGTTAGCTCCAAGGACAATATTCTAACCACTCTGACACCCAGATTGCTTGCTCTGTTTGCCAGGTGTCCCTTCCCTTTCCATCTCTCCCTCACCTTGGTCTCTTAACTCTTCCTCCCTTTCCTCCATAATGGTTTCTTCCATTGCTCTGTTGTTCGTTATCTTATTCTTCTCTCTCTCTCTCTCTCTCTCTCTGCTGTGTCTCTTTCTCTTTCTGTCTCTTTCTCCCTCTACTTCTTCTCTCTATCATAGATAGAGAGACCTTTTTCTCTTTACTCTAATTCCAACCTAGTATTAGCTAGTCTTTTCTTATTCCCCTTTCATGACTCAAATTTTACATTTATAGCTGTAATTAACCCCAGGGCCACTGGGTCCTTCTATTATAGTACAGAGAAGCTTAGACACTCTAACTGAATTACATAGTGTCAAATATATATCCCGAATGTTGACTGAGATTTGAACTCAGGACATTGTGACTTCCAAGAATAGTCCTCTAGGACAACTAGTTGTTTTAGTCTGCATACTCCCCTCAATGTAGACACTTCTATTTCCTGTGGATACTTGCCTCTGTCTCCTTCTCATTCATGATTCCCTCTAATTCTATCTCTCTCTATTCCAAGACTAATCCCAAGTGGACATCCTTTTCACTTTCTGGTAACCAAAGAATCAAAGAGCTATAGGGTCATTAGATACCATCAAGCTTGCCCCCCATGATTTTACTAAACAAAAAGCAAGGCTGACGATGGTTTAGTAACTTCTCCAAAATAACAAAGTTGTCAGCTGCCAATGTGGGATTGAAATTCAAATAGTGAATTTTTTCATGAGGCAATTGGAGTTAAGTGACTTGCCCAGGGTCATACAGCTAGCAAGCATCAAGTGTCTGAGGCCGGATTTAAACTCAGGTCCTCCTGAATCCAGGGCCAATCCTTTATCCACTGTGCCACCCAGCTGCCCCTCAAATAGTCAATTTTAAGCATAGTGCTCTATCCAATAGGACACCTTCATGGCTTACTCTACAGCTGACAGGTGTCCTTTCCCTTTATAGCTCTCTCTCACCTATGATCTCTTATTTCTTCCTCATTTTCCTCCATAATGGTCTCTTCCATCACTCCTTTGATCATTATTGTGTGGTTCTCTCTCTCTTTTTCTCTGTCTCTCCTTTCTCTCTTACCGTGTCTCTCTCTGTCTTTATTTCTATATCTTTCTCTGTCTCTGTCTCTCTCTTCCTTCTCTCAATTTCTTCCTCAAAAGCTTTTTCCCCTTACTCTAATTCCCACCCAATAATAAATGGTCTTTTCTTTTTCCCCTTTCATGACTAAATGTTCATACATTTAAAGCTGGAATTCACCTTAGGGACCACTGAGTCCAATTCTATTATAGTATAACAGAAGAGAGAAGCTTGGATACTCTAACAGTGTCAAATATTCAGAATGTTAACTAGGATTTAAACTCAGGTCATTCTGACATCCAATAAGAGTCCATGGGAAAACCTGGATATTTTGGTCTACGTATCCTTCCCACTGTATATGCTTCTTTTTCCTGTGAATGCTTTTTTCTTCCTCCTTCTCATCCTTAATGCCTATTTCCCTCTAACTCTATCTCTCTCTATTAGAAGCTCAATCCAAAGTCCACATCCTTTCCTCTCTCTACTCCTGAGGATCATAGATCTGGTTTGTCATTAGACACCATCAGATCCCACTTAATCCATTTACTGAGGAGAAAATAGGTTGAATGTGGTTAAGTAACTTCTCCAGAGTAATAGCTTGCTAGCAGCTGTGATGGTTGGGTGTGGATGTTTCTCTGTCTCTCTTATTGTATCTGTCTCTGGTCTTCTTTTTCTGTATCATTACCAGTCTCATTCATATATGTGTGTGTGTGTGTGTGTGTGTGTGTATGTGTGTCTACATCCATGTCTATGTCTATGTATCTAAGTGTATATGTATATATATATATGTATATATATATATGTATATATATATGATGGTATCTATCTCATTTTCTCTTTCTCTCTGTCTCTCAATATCTCTCTTAATCCTTCCTTTTTCCCTCCTCCCTATCTCCTTCCCAAAAGCTTTTTTCTTCTTCTTCTAATTCCCCCCCTCAGTAATACCTTGTCCATTCTTCTGTTCCATAACATGAATATGATCAAAGATTTAGAGCTCAAAGGAACTCTCAGGGCCATTGACTTGTACTCCATTACAGTACCACAGAGAACAGAGGTTTAGACATTCTATCTGAATTGCCCAGGCTCAAAAACTTATTCAAAATGTGAAATAGGATTTGATTCCAGTCATTCAGAATACTCAGAAGAGTCCATTAGGCGAGCTTGCTCTTTTGCTCTACACACTTCCCCCAATCCACAGTCTTAGATTTCTTGTGGAAGTTTGTTTCTCTCTTTTTCTCATCCTCAATGCCTGACTCCCTCTCTCTTTCTATTCCAAGCTTCATTACAAGTAGACATCTAGAGGTTTACAGCTGGAGCATCTTTAGACACCATCTAATCCAGCCCAATAAATCTGATACAGAGAAAACTGAGGCTGACAAGATTTCAGTGACTGCTCCAGAGTAACAAAGCTTGTCAGTAGCTGTGGTGGGATTGAAAGTCAAATAGTCAACCCAAGGACAGTGCTCTAGCCCCTATGCCACCCAGCTGGCTTGCTCTGTACTTACAAGGTGTCCCTCCCCATCACAACTCTCCCTCACCTTTGTTCTCTTATCTCTTCCTCATTTTACTCCATAATAGCCTCTTCTATCACTCTGTTGCTCAATATCATTTGCTCCTCTGTCTCTGTCTCTCTATCTCTCTCTCTTCCTTCGCTTCAAAAGCTTTGTCTCCTTACAATAATTCCCACCCAATCAATAATAACTAGTCTTTTCTTATGCCCCTTTCATGATGATGTTCATACATTTTGAGCAAGAATTAACCCTAGGGGCTAGTAAGTCCAAATACATTGTATCTGTAACAGCAGGCAGAGGCTGATGCAGTCAAGGTGAATTGTCTGGTGTCAAATCTTTATTCAAAATATTAACTAGGATTTGAACTCAGGTCATCCTGATTTCCAAGAAGAACATACTAACAGACCTGACTTTTTGCTCTACATATTCCACACCCACTGCACACATTGCTATTTCCTATGGTTACTTCTTTCTTTCTCCTTCTCATCCTCAATGCCTGATTTCCTCTAATTCTTTCTCCATCTCCTCAAGCTTAATCCCAAGTGGATGTGCTTTTCTCTCTCCAGGATCCAGAAGATCATGGAGTATCATGAGAAACCATCAAATCCAGCCCCATAAATTTAATGAGAAACAGGCTGATGGAGGTTGTGATTCCTCCAGAGGAGCAATGCTTGTCAGTGGCTGAGGTAGACTTGAAATTTACATGATCACCTCCTGGTAGAGTGTTCTAGCCACAATGACAATTACCTGGCTTGTTCTACACGTGCCAGGTGTCTCCTCCCTTTGAATCTCTTCTTCACCTATGGTCTCTTATCTCTGTTCCTCATTTTCCTTTATAAAAGTCTCTTCCCTCACTCCCTTGCTTATTCTCTCTCCCTCTCCCTTTTGCTCTCTTCTATTTCTCTCCCTCTTTCCTTACTTCCCTTCTTAGAAGTCTCTCAACCTCTCCTTCCACCCAAATACCAAATGGTCTTTTCCTTGTCTGTCACCAATATTATCATGTACTTACAGCTGCAAGGGACATTAAGGGCTATTGAGTCCTGTCCCAACATTTTAGAACAGAAGAAACTGAGGTTTAGACAGTGTAAGTGACTTGGCTATGATTACATAGCAAGAATGTGAAGCAGGATTCAAATTCATATCTTTTTAACTCCTGCTACTATACTCTATGTACCATGATACCTAAGTGCCTCCCTATTGTTATTCAGTCATATCAGACTTTTGTGACCCCATTTAGGGTTTTCTTGGCAAGAGTGGGTTGCCATTTCCTTCTCCAGCTCATTTTACAAATGAAGAAACTGAGGCAAACAGAGTTAAGTTTCTTGCCCAAAGTCCAAGAGCTGGGAAGTGTCTGAGTCCAGATTTAAACTCATGAATATGAGTCTTCCTGACTCCAGTTCTAATGCTCTATCCACTGCAGTGCCACCTTGCTGCCCCCACCTGTCTTCCTACCATCTTCCATTGTCCATTTCTTTTGTATCTCTCCTACTTCCTTCTTTCTACTTTTTCCTCTTCCCCTGCTTCACAGTATTCTCCTCCCTCTCTCCCATCCTGCCGTTCCTAAGTGGTCTTTTCTACATAAACCCAATGATAATTCTAAATAATAACTGGTAGGGAAATTGATGATGATGGTGGTGACGACGATGACAGCATACATACCCACATTTGTGGAACGCAGTCCTCAGGGCAAAATTTTATTCCTAAAACATACAATAACAAGATAAAAGAGAGAATTAATGACATGAATATTCATTTTTTAATTAGAAAGTCAAGAAATAAACAATCCTAAAATAAGCCCAAAATTGGAGATTATTAGAGCAAATAAAAAGATACACTGCAGGCCTAAAACTATATAAATCATAAATAAAACTAAAAGTTGTTTCTCTAAAAATACTATTAAAATTGGGGGGCAGCTAGGTGGCACAGTGGATAAAGCACTGGCCCTGGATTCAAGAGGACCTGAGTTCAAAGTTGGCCTCAGACACTTGACACTTACTAGCTGTGTGACCCTGGGCAAGTCACTTAACTCTCATTGCCCCACAAAAAAAGAGAGAGAGAAAAGGGAGTGTTTTATTTGTGTTCCTGAATCCCCAACACTTACCACAAGGCTAGCATATAGCAATAACTCAACAAGTATTTATCAAGTATCTACTACATGTTAGGCCTTCTGCTAGGCATGCACTGAGGATACAAAGAAAAATCAAAAACAATCCTTTCCCTCAAGGAGCTTAAATTCTAAGGGGAGAGAATAAAGGGTACTTAATAAAAGCTTGGTGCTTGGTTGCTTAGGCCAATACACTAAGGGTTCTAATTCCCTAGATTCACTGTGTGTGTGACCTTAGACAAATTCATTATCCTCTGCAGAACTCTGCCTACTCCTCTATAAAATGAAAGCCTTTGATCCCAGGACCCAATGAAGAAGGACCAAGACAAGGAAAGCAGTGAAATAATGACCTGGACCTATTCTTCCACCATCCAAAACAAACATTTGCCTTCCCGCCTTCTTCCCCCTCTCCTTTTCTCCCTAGGCATGAGCTCTATATTGCCCTACCACTCCTCCCCTCTTTTAGATCCCAAGCTGGTCCCTAATTAAGCAGGACCTCAATGGCCCATTTTCTGAGCATTAACAACAAAGCACATTCATTAGGCAGAAGTAAATCAGGCCTTTAGGGAACAAATATTGTGACAGAGCCACTGGAATAGAGGATAGGCCTTGTGAGCTCTGCCAAGTTGGGCTAGGAATACTGACTCTGGTGAATAGAAAGGGAAAACAGAGCTTTCCAATGAGAGGCAGTGTGGAGGAGTAGAAAGGAACTGGATTCAGAGTCAAGACCTGGGGTTGCCTCCCAGCACTTACTATGTGGGTGACCTCTCTCTGGGCCTCAGTTTCTTCCTCTAAAGAATGAGGAGAGTCAATGATGTCTTGGGCTACATGAAGAGAGGGACTATGTCAAGGACTAGGGAAGTTAGAGTCCTATTTGACCTTGTCCTTGTCCGTCTATACTATGTACTTTGGAAAGATCTACTATATCTTGTCCTAGATCAAATGAGATAATAATTATAATTATAATTATAAAGTTCAAATCTGGCCTCAGACACTTAACACTTTCTAGCTGTGTGACCCTGGGAAAGTCACTTAACCCCAATTGCCTCAATAAAAAAATAGCATTTGATCTGATAGAGCAAAACCTGCCTGAAAAAAATTCTCCTTCAAACAGGTGCTTATCAAAGGTAGGCAAGATTCCTTCAAAGGTATAACAACACAGATAACCTTATCCAAAAACTCTTAAGAAAACAGAGAGATTTATATTCTCCAAAGATGCTCACCACTGCCAGGGAGATCCAGGCTCCAAGATTAAGAGAAATTTTCTTTAGATGACAAGACCTTCTGGTCTTCTTCTTATCCCTCACTTGGGTTTCCTTCTCTCCTCCAGAGTAGAAGTATCACAGCAGGGAGGAGATGATGATGGCCACCATGCCTTCAGTGCCTCCAGGAAGCAGCCTCTCTTCAGGGATACTATAAATAAATGATGAATTGAATTGAGGTAAACTGAACCTGTACACAGGGTCCACAGTCAATCTCTGTAATTGACATAAAGTTCTTCCTTCCAGGAAGAAGGGAGAAGAGACCAAGGCTGGCTTTCACCCCTAACATACCTCCAAGGAGGTTTCCACTGTTTACTAACAGTGGAAGGGCTTCTACGAGGGCCAGTCCCAGCCTGTTCAGCCATCCTTTGCATTAGAACATGTTTCTCCAAGCTTAGACAAGTGGTTTCAAATCTACCAAAGGGAATCATTGGTCTGGTGTGAAGCTGGGACAAAGGCATACCAATGCCAATCATAGGTATATCTCCAAGAAAATGGGATGCAGGCTCACCAGACATGCTATGGGTCTCAGGCTTTATCATCTCATGACTCCTTTTTATAAAAGCCCATAGCATACTTCACCCCTTAAAAGAAAATTTGCTTTAGAAAGTGGGCAAAGGTGGGGCAGCTAGGTGGCACAGTGGATAAAGCACCAGCCCTGGATTCAGGAGGACCTGAGTTCAAATCTGGCCTCAGACGCTTGACACTTACTAGCTGTGTGACCCTGATCAAGTCACTTAGCCCTTATTGCCCCACCAAAGTAGAAAGGGGCAAAGCAGCTAGAAACAGGGAGGGGGAGGAGGAGAACTCAATTAGGAGTCAAAAGACCAGGATGTCAATTCTAGTTCTGACATTTCTGAGCCATTACGACCTGAGATAAGGCACTTACCTTCTTGGCTTCATCATCTCTCGAATGAAGGTGTTGAAATAGAAGGTCCTTTCCCACATTGAATCCTATGATTAACAGCAGAAATTATCAGTCTTACATATGATCCTCTTTTGCTGTTCTATTGTATATGTGGGAAAGCTTGTTTTATTTGGTGTTGATACGCTTTAGAATCTAAAAAAGATAAAAATTCTAAATAAATACATAAACCCCATTATTAATTTCCTCATATGATCTCATAGCATTTTTAATCCTCTTACATGCTTATTCTTAGTTATAGTTTATGTATTTGTCTATGTACATCTCTAATCTTGCACTGGGGGATTCCAGGTGGCAAATTTATAGGTTACTGAAAAAATGTTAGGAAGGTATAGACCAGAGACAGGTTGTCATTATTCTGGGAGGTAACTCATCAATCAATGAGATCCCAGATCACCCCAATTAGATTAAGTGCCTTGAGGGAAAAACCACAACTTATTCATCTCTATACATTCCTCCTTATCCAGCAAGAGACACACATAAAAGCCACTTCTAAAGGTTTTGTGAATGAATGAATGAAGTTGCCAACCCCTTCTTTTTCAAACATAGTACAATATCATTAATCAAGACTAAAAAGTGGGAGAGGAAATAAACAGTGAATTATAAAACATATTTTAAAACAATCTCATTGTCTTACTTTAAAATAAAAATAGTCATTGAAATTAGCCTACCAACAGAGACAAACCTGCTTTGATGATTAATAAAGAATTATTTGTCATTGGCATGGGGAATTCACATTTTTTCAATCTTTTTTTTTACATTTTTTTACCTTTTTTAATCTTAATATTATTTTATTTTTCCATTTACATGTAAAGATAGTTTTCAACATTTGTTTTTATAATATTTTGAGTTCCAAATTTTTCTCCCTCCCTCCCTTCCTTCCCCCCTCCCCAAGATAGAAAGCAATCTGATATAGATTATAATATATATACAATCACATTAAACATTTCTGCATTAGTCATATTGTGAAAGAAGAATGAGAACAAAAGGGAAAAACCTCAAAAAAGAAAAAAACAGAGTAGAAACTGTATATTTCAATCTGCATTCAAATTCCACAGTTCTTTTTTCTGTATGTGGAGAGCATTTTCCAGTATGAGTCCTTTGGAATTGTCTTGGATCATTGTATTGCTGAGAAGAGCCAAGTCCATCACAGTTGATCATCACACACCATTGCTGTTATTGTGTACAATGTTCTCCTGGTTCTGCTCACTTCACTTGGCATCAATTCACTTAAGTGTTCCCAGTTTTTTCTGAAATCTGACTGTTCATCATTTCTTACAGCACAATAGTATTCCATTACATTCATATACCACAATTTGTTTAGTCATCCCCCCCATTGATGGTCATTCCCTCAATTTCCAATTCTTAGCCACCACAAAGAGAGTTGCTATAAATACTTTGGTACATGTGGGTCTTTTTTCCCCTTTTTATGATCTCTTTAGGAAGGCATGGGGAATTCACAAAGGCAGAAAATGACTTGCTGAATTCAGGAGGAAATTTATTAGGTCTAAATGAGCAGGACATGGAAACTGATTAGCTATGAGAAGAGGGAGAGGAAATAACTTAGGACGGCTCCAAATGTACAAACCTGGGGGGAAATAAGAGGAGGGCTAAACTTGTAGCTTCAAGAGACACAGGTTTGAATCTCTTTTTCCTTACTAGCGATGTGGCCATGAACAAAGCACTTAACCCTCTGTGCTTCCAGGCCCTCACAGGATGGTAAGAATGAAGTGTAAAACGTAAAATGCTTTACAAACTTTAAGGTGTTATATAAATCTAAGTAATTACTGCCAATCAGTCAACAAGTACTGAGCACTACATGCCAGGCACTGCGCTGAGTGTGAAATTGAGGAGCATAAGCATTATTATCCCTATTTTAAAGAGAAGGAAAAAAGAAATAAAGAGAAAGCAACCGAGGCCCAGGGGAGGCAAAGTGACCAACCCCAGGTCCCATAGTAAGGATCAGAGACAGAACTGGAACCCAGTTTCTCAGACTCCAGAGCCCTCTTAAAGAAACTCAGTGGGATTAGGCAATAAGAGACACAAACTGCCCTTTTTCAGAAATTCTGTTCCCTCAGAAAGAGGCAATGGTTTCTATTGGTACAACGCCCCTTTTCTGAGCATAGTTCCTAGGATTTGAAATAAGAGAAATAGCACAAAGGATCACGTGCTAGTCTTACCAAACGATAAGCAAGGAGGCAGGGTTGAATAGCCTGGCAGCTGTAGCCAGACACTTGAAATAGCTAGCACTCAGGTCTCCTTGGAAACAGCTGGCCCTAGCAACAGCCTAAACACGAAACAGCCAGCTCCAATAGAGGAGCAGCATATCTAGGGCAGGGAGCGGAAGGAGGGGGAGGGGACACAGGCAAACAGAAAAACGGCTGTCCAAGGCTTGTCCATCTTACCACTGGCTTCTGTGCTTCTATGTCATCTCGCATGAGATGCTTCTCCCACCAATCATGGTCTCTCAAAGCAAGAAGGAGCCCTGGCAACCATCTAAGTCCAACCCACACCTGAATGAGAAGGTGCTCTATACCATCCCCAGCAAGTGGTCAGCCATCTTTTGGGTGAATATTTCTAATAAGGGAGAGCACACTACCTCCCACATCAGCCTTGTGCTTGGATTATTATTTTCAATACCATAGATTAACCAAGACTGGGACCTTGCACACACTCTTGAGATTCCAGAATATTATTATATGCTGGCTCTAATGACTCAAATAAAGGCAGGTGGCCTTTGTTTCCAACAAACAAATGAAGGAACTGACAACAGATATGTAATATGTTCAACAAGACCCTGGTTAATTAAATGGCTAAGGGCACCAGAAATAGGGTCAGAAAATTTGGATCAGCATATTTTCCTATTGCCCCCTTCAATCCGAGATCATTTTCCCAGTCTTTATTTATCCATTTTGGAGTTACATAGCCCCAAAAGTGGGATAATTGTGTTCCGTTAAAAGGAACCACTAGAAAGGGAGAAATGTAGGCAGCTTGATTAGGCTAATGACAAATATTTTTTAAAAAACTATGCATGAAATCAGTAGCCTCACCAGCCTTGGCTTGAACCATGTGCTGATGTATGCAAGTTCATATAATGAAATATATTCAAGACGAGACTAAAATTTACTAATTGTGTTTGAGATAGCTTGAAGCCATTTAGTTAAAAGGGGGAGAATATCTTATTTCTGATTTTACTTGCATTGTCAATTTCCTGAGTAATGGCGCCCTGACAAAAGATCTATATTTTAATGAGGGAAATGGATTGTGTTGAAAACCTCTTTGTTAAAAGCTCCTTACATTTTACATCACCTTTTTTTTTACATGATTGAAGAACCAGTTCTGGCTGGTTTTGATCAGGAGAGACCAGTGTGATTAGAATGCTTATATGACATGCTAACTGCTAACTGAAAAGCTTATGACTCAGACAATCCGTGGGTTGTCTTGGCCCATAGAAAACACTCCCAAGTGACTGGATTGAATGACATTAGAGTTGAATTGATTGAGAGTATGTATGTCTATGAAAGACAATGGGGCATAATGGAGAGAGCCAGCCCCAGAGTCATAAAGACCTGGGTCCATGTTCCTCCTCTGTGTGACTTGCTATGTGGCCATAGGTATGTCACTTACTCTCTCACTGCCCCCAGAGAATTCTCTGTGACTATATGTTGCAGAGAAATTACATTGCTAGGGGAAATTTATTCATTAGGAGTTCCTTTACCAATGAGGTCTAGACCCCAAAATGTACCTCTACACATGTCAAAACAACCAGTCCATGAAATTAATTAATTTAAGCCATAGGAGTGGAAGAGTTTACCAAGTATAGGAAGAGGGCTGAGAGCAGAACCTTAAGGGACATTGCTTTCAGAGATGGGAGGAGAAGGAATAATGTAGAACTTCATATCTCTAACTAGACTATAGGCTTCATTGAGTTCAGGGACCATATTATGCCTGAACATTAGATCTCCATCAACACCTAGCACACAAAAAGGTGATTCATAAATTCTTGCTTAAAACAACTTTGAAAGATTTCAGAACTCAGATCAATGAAATAATCAGTGCTATATCATTTCTAGGGTCTGAAGAGGGTGATGTCATGCCACCTTCTGCCAGAGGGATGAGGGGCTCAAGATACAGAAGGAGACCCGTGTTTTTAGACATGGTCACTGTGGGCATTTGTGTTGCTGGACTATGCACATTGGTCACAAAGGTTTGGGTCTTATGGGGTGAGCAGTGGAGAGGTGAGAGGGAGGGGAAACAATTGTTAATCGAAAACAAATTTAATTGTAAGAAATAAATTAAATAACTGTTTTTGAATGAAGAAATGAATGAATTACCTCAGGATCAATGCAGTTCCATTTTTTTTCTTCCCGACCACCAGACATGTGGGAATATGAGCCTGCAGGTATATAAGAAAAATGACCCCAATTAGCTAAGTAAAAAGGGGAAGATATGTACTGATAGTAGAATTCCAAAGTTAGGTTTCTACATACCCATTATTTCAACCACTTTGATGAACTTGGCATTTCAATCAACCAGTCAGCCCTTTCATTCATGCAACTCATTTGCTTTGTCTTCATTGTCTCATTGAATTGTCCAAATGGTCTGAGGGACTCAATACTGGTGTGTATCATGAAGACATGGCCATAGATTAAAATGGACTGACTTTCAAGGAGCTTCTGTAGACCAATTTTGAAGGCCATTCCCCATTTGGGAAAAGGAAAAGCTGTAGATGCTGTGTAAGTTGTAGATGCTTCCCATAAAGCTTCTTCCAAATTATAAATTAGAATCATTCACTAAGGTAACTAGAAACCAACTTGTTCCAATGCCACACACTTGCAAAAAAAAAAGGTCAAAAGCTGGTATTCTCCCAGTTAATTATCTGCTATGAAAATAAAGCAAAAACCTTAAAATATTTTCCAAGTGTCAACCACAAAACTAAGGAAAGTTATTTCAACTCAAAGGAAAAAATCTCTATGGGATACTTATTATGTATCCAGAAATGTGCAAAATTGGAAGGGGAAGGGTAGAGCAGTGAAAGGGGATTTTAAAAATGCAGAAAATATACCCTCTACTGGGAACTAAGCAAACCAGTGTCCAAGGATTTTTATATAGAGGGGGTCATATTGGAAACCTTTCCAATTGGGGAATGACTGAACAAATTGTAGTATAACTGGAAAGGCCCTTATGAACTGAGGCAGAGCAAAGTGAGCAGAACCAGGAAAATAATATATACAAGGATAACAACATTAAAGAGAAAAATAACTTTGGAAGATTTTGGAACTCTGATGCAATAATAAATCATGTGTCCAAATGACTACAGCTGAAATGTGCCACTCTCCTGCCAGAGAGAGGTGGTGAACTTAGAATGCAGAAAGTGACATACATTTTGGACATAGCTAATGGGGGGATTTGTTTTCCAGGACTTTGTAACCATGCATTGATGGTTTTCTTTTTCCAGATTTTAAAAAAATTGCTCAATGGTGGAGGAAGGTAGTAGAAGGGAGGTCAGGTTAATTTTTAAAATATTTATTACTTGAAAAATAAAAATAAGCAACTTTAAGCAAAGAAAAATGTAGTATATAAATACACTAAATGCACTTAGGAGGTGCAATGGGTAAGAGTGATGGACCTGGAATCAGGAAGACCCAAGTTCAAATTTGACCACATTTCCTAGTTGTTTGATCCTAGACAAATCATTTGATCTCTCTCAGCCTCAATTTCTGCATCTGTAAAAGGGATAATAATAATAATAGCTACCTCACAGTGGTGGTGAGAATCAAATGAAGTAACATGCATTAAGCATTAAATATTCAACTATCAGAAGACCAGAGGAAGATTTTAAAGAACCCAATCTCAGAAAGGGAAATTCCATTCCAAATAACTACAAAATTCATAAAATATCAGGGGACCAGCCTT
Organism: Dromiciops gliroides; assembly: GCF_019393635.1. Taxonomy (NCBI): domain Eukaryota; kingdom Metazoa; phylum Chordata; class Mammalia; order Microbiotheria; family Microbiotheriidae; genus Dromiciops; species Dromiciops gliroides. The sequence continues at coordinate 38,865,153 of NC_057867.1, read as the reverse complement.
ACAAAGCACACAAAAGATTTGTATAGACTCAATTACAAAGTTCTTAAAGAAATAAAAAATAACCTAAATAGCCAGAAGAAAATTCAGTGCTCATGGCTAAGCCATGCCAATGTAATAAAAATGAAAATACTATCAAAATTAACTTACAATTTAATGCTACACCAATCAAATTACCAAGGAGATACTTTATAGAACTTGATAGCATAATAACAAAATTTATTTGGAAAAACAAAAGATCTAGAATATCAAGGGAAATTATGAAAAAAGTAAGGATAATAAAAATAGCTGGTAGCTAACATTTATATGGAATTCACTATGTTCCAGGCACTTTGCAAATATTATCTCATTTGATCATTACAACAACCCTGGAAGGTAGGTACTTTCGTCCCCAGCATAGCACCTGCCACCAAGGGATAAATAATGGACCTGTGATTTCATTAGCATAGAGAACTTACAGATAAGGAGACTCCCTATTCCAATGCAAGTCAACAGCACTTGCTCTGCAAAGAGTCTTAGAATCTTAAGACTCAAAAGGTTACCTAGAGTACAGAGGAGTTAGCTGACTTGCCATGGGGCACACATTCAGCATGGGACAGAGAAGGAACTAGAACAAAGGGTTTCCTGGCTCTGAGACCAGCTCTCTATCCAGGATCCCAAGCTGCCTGGCCCTTAGTTAGTGCATAATAAATTTGTGTTGATTGAGTGATTAACTTAAACTCAGGTCTCCAGAGTTCCAAACCACCAGAGGCTTTTTACCTGGAGGTCAGCTCTTGTGCAACCTGAAAGTCAGGTAGAGAACTTTAGATACAGTAGGACAACGCAGGAGCATTCCTCAGAGAAGTACTTTGGATGGCAGCACTTAGTACACTGGACAGCTCCCAGCCTGGGTGATTTTTTTTTCCCCCTCAAGGCCCCAAACTCACTTTCTTTAACTCTAGCTGATAAGGGCCTTTGTCTAACACCTTCAAAGAGAAAACTGGATCCTGATAATGATTTCCTTCCTACAAAAACTGTCCCATTTAAAATATAAATAGTCTATTATATATATGATATAACATACAAATATAATATATAAACATAGATTTTATATATAAAATTTGTTTATATAATCATACTATTTTATATTTATATAATGTGATATATTACATAAATATATTGCTATTAAATGTACATAATATATTGCTATATTAAAATATATCTATTGATTGGAAGAACCCTTTCATACCCAGCTCAAATGTGACTGACTGCATGTTAAATTTCAAACAGTAACATGTTAGTAACTATTTTTGGAATATAGCTACTTAATGCTCGTGTCATGAGAACCTGGCCAATAGCTAAGTTAAAGTTTCAGGTCCAGGCCAAATCACTCCACCATCATTGATCTCAGGTTCCTCAGAGGGAAAATAGAAATAATGGGAACCTTTCTTTTGAGGGATAGGGGGGACCTGACATCATGTGTTCTAAGCATCTAGTGTCAGAGATGAGCAAAGTAAAGCTCAGGGAGAGGAAAACACTGAACATAATAGGATCCCAATCTAGAGGGGGAGGGGGAAACTTAGAGGCCATCTAGACTGGATTTTACTGAGAAAGAAAATGAGATGGGGAGCAGCAAATCTTTGTATAAGGGGAACCTATAACTGGAGCCACAAGGCACCCCGAGGCCACCTTCTCCAACCCATTCATTGTATAGGTTAAGAAATTGAGGTTCACACTTAACTAGCTGTGTGACCATGGGAGAGTCACTTAACCCCAATTGCCTCCCAAAAATAATCGAGGTTCAGAGGGGGAAATGGGTAAGCATAATTAGAACCTCGACCTAGAGAATTATGGGAACTCAGAGGCCATTTTATTAGACCCTTCTGCTTCACGTAGGAGGAAAGTAAGACTTGGTTAGATTGGGAGGAGAGGGAAGGGTAGGCCAGCATAAAAGGATGCTAACTCTAGATCTAAGAAAAACCTTAGATCTACAAATGGCCTCATCTCATCTAATCCCCTCATTTTACTGAGGGAAAAACTGAGGCAACTTATAGGGGAAGGAACTTCACATTATAGGAACCTAGCTTTCAAGCTGCAAAGGGACCAGACAAGCAATCTTGTCAAACCTTTTTATTTTATAGGTAAGAAGAGCAAGGCCTAGGGAGGGGAGATAACTAAACAAAACCAGAAGCATGCTTTAGAGCAGAGCTTCTTCAATTTTCTCCATCCTCAACCCCATTTCACCCCAGAAATTTTTACATGACCACAGATCTATTAGGTATATAAAATAGGTCTACATAACCTTTGACTGTTACCAAATATTTTGTGATCCCCACCTTCAGTTATGAGGCCCCATATGGGATCATGAACCACAGTATAAGAAGCTTTGCTTTAGACCTAGAAGTCTTCATCTAGTCTAAATCCCCTCATTTTAGAGACTTGAAACTGAGCCAAGGGTGGGGAAATCAATACGCCTAATAGGAGAATAAATGGAGAGATAGAAGGGACTGAAGAAAACATTTTGCACCAACCTTCTGTATTACAAGTGGGGAGACTGAGGCCCAGAAAGGGAAAATGACTAATGCATAATAAGGTCCTGGCTCTTAGAGCTGAGGGGAATCTGAAAAGACCATCTATCCAGTCCAGCACCTTCACTTGAGTGAGGAAGAAACAGAGGCCTGGGGATGGGGTAATGAATATGCCTAATGCAGGGACCCACATAAAATAAACTAGAAGGAACCCCGAGGCCATTTTGTATCACTGATGAGTAGTACATTGACGCCCAGGAAAGGGCAATGAATATGCCTAAACAAGGAACCAGATCTCAAGCATCAAGAGACAGACCCTGGACACCATTTTATTCAACCTCTGCATTTTCCAAGCTAGTGAAATCAGGCTGAGGGAAAGCCAATGAATTTTCCTAATCTAAGAACCCGGATCTGGAGCTGGAGCTGAAAGGGACCTCGGAAGCCATTTTGTATTCAGCCTCGGAGGCCATTTTGTATTCAACCTCGTCGGCCATTTTGTATTCAACCTCGTCATTTCACAAACTAGGAAAATCAGGCCCAGGAAGGGCCAATGAATTTGCCAAATCCAGGCACCTGGATTTCCAGCTGGAAGGGACCCTAGACGCCATTTTGTTCACGCCCTTCATTTTACAGACTACAACAAAGAAAGGCCCAGGGAACATCAATGAACATGCCTGGATCAAAAGCTGGAAGGGTCCCTGGAAGCCATTTTGTTCAACCCCAACATTTTACTGATGAGCAGAGACAAGACCCCAGGAAAGGAAGGGACTTTGAAGAATAGGAGCCTAGATTCTGAGCAAAAAGGGACCCTTATCAGACATATCTAGTTCATCCTCTTCCTTTTACAGGTGAGGAAATTCTCCCCTAAGGAGAGCATAATCGGATTCTAGACCTTGAGCTAGAAGGGGTCTCAGGCTCTTTTGTCCAACCCCTTCATTTTACAGGGGAGCGAAGTGAGACCCCCAGGAGGGATAGTAGCTAAGCATCTTTATAAGCCTTGATCCAGAGCCTTTTTGGTTCAAAACTATCATTTTTCAAATAAGGAAACTGAGGCCAAGGGTGAGGAATTAATTGAAGATAATAAAAGCTTTACTAGAGCTAGAAGGGACCATATATATTACCTAATTCAACCCCCTCATTTTGCAAATAAAGAAATTAAGGCACAGGGAAGTAAAATGACTTAAAGAGATTTCAGAGGCCATCTGACCCGACCCCCTTCTTTTACAGATGACAAAACTGAGCCACAAATAGGGGAAATAACATACCACAATTAAAACTTAGATCTAGACCAACCCTCTTATTTTCCAGATGAAGAGACTGATGGTGAAGTTCCTGAAGATACCACAAGCCTAGATTTAGAGGTGAAAGTGAGCCAAGAAGCCATCTGATTTCTTTGTATTAACAGATTAAGAAGATGAAGCCCAGGGAGGCAAAGCAATTTAGAATAATAAAATTGCGCATCTAGACCCAGAAGAGATCTCAGAGGCCATCCCGGGAGCTGCCACCACTTGCTAGATTGCCCCTCCTTTTCGGAGACCACTTGTTGGGTCCACTACACTTGTGATTGATTTCAATGGCTCCTTGATGCCTTCCAACTCTCAATTTGTGCAATGAATGAAATAATTGGTCCATCCATGCACCGTGATAACATTAAATGGGTGGATGGCATTGTTGTTGGGTTTTTTTTAAAGAAAATCATTTAGCTAAATCTGAAAAATGAGGGGAAAGTGTGGCTTTAGGAGAATTGTACAAATATCGAGCCTTACCTTTGAATGACCTTCTCGGAGTACGCCACCAGCTACCGGAGCATCTTCAGAAGCCTGATAATCGCATGGAATTCCCCGGATCATTTCCACAGGGCAGTGCAGAGGAAAGTGCAGAGAAAGCCAAACCTTGGCTCCCACTGCATGGACTGCACCTCCTTGGCTGAGATAATCTGACAAAAAGGGTGGGGGGAGAGCGGAGCAGCCGCCCTGGGCAAGAGCTCTGCGTTTGCCTCTTGCTGCCATCTAGAGGCTACTGGAAAGATAGCTCAATGAAAAGAGGAGAAGGAGGAGGAGGGGAAGCAGGATCAGGAGGGGGAGGGGGGGCTGGCAGTACCTAAGTGAGCCCTAGGAAACCGTTCCTGGAGCCACAGGCTGGAGCCTTGGCATCCACCCTCCTGACAAGCAGCAGAACAGGGAGCTTTCATTTTGTACCTCCCTGAACCACAAAGATGCCTCGATTCCCTTCCCAGGTAGAGCCATAGTCTAGGAATTGTGCAGAGCTGCCAAAGGGTGAGAGCCAAGCAGTCCTTCCTTGGCAGAGCTGATGAGTCATTCCATGAATTTTCTCCTGCGTCATCTTTTCCTCCAGAAATGGCGTCCTCTCCTTCCAAGCCCAGCTCAGCCCCCTCCCCCCCCCCTTTGATGCCTAAGCCTTCCCACTGCCAGCTTTCCACTGCTTTCTCTGTGCACCTTCCATTTTGAATTATGGATTCATAGAGCTAGAATTCAGAAGCCATCTACTCCGACCCCCTCCTTTTACAAAGGAAGAAACTGGGTCCCAGGGAGGTGAAATCACACATCAGATCCTAGATCTAGAGTTGGCCTTCATTCCAGTCTCCCTCACCCCTCCCTCACCCCTGGGGAGATAGGTTTGGGTGTGGCTGCTGCCTTTGTGTCCTGAGAAGAGACATAGCTTGAAAGATCTGCAGCCACCCCTCACCCAACTTCTCCAGCCACCACCAGTGGGGGATGGTCCTTTCTCACTAAGGGAACTTTCCACAGTCAAATGGTCACCCCCATCAGTCCTCTATAAAAATATCTGCTTGTCTCCTGCTCGAGGAGATTGGTATCTCAGAGCCATGCTCTGTGCCATGCCTTTCTCCCCATGAGAAGAAGTCCAGGGATTTCTCTCTTGGTTTCCCTTCCCCTGCCCCTAAATAAACTACTATCTTATTCTAACTGCTTTTGTGTGCAAGAGGGTGTAATTCTTTAAAGAGGAATTCCTAAGGATCCCAAACCCCTACCCCTTTCCCTAACCCCCTACCCCCTTTTCCCCACATCATAACTGGAGCCCATACATGAGGCACAGGGAATTTCCTCTTTCCTCTTGGCACACAAAACCTGGAAGTAGGAACCTCCCTTCTGGGTTTCTTTTCTCCCTCTCCCACCTGACTCAACATCCCGTTTGAGTCAAAGAGAGGTAGAGATGGTCAGCTTTTGCACGCAACAGCGAACGGGCAGCCTGGGTCGGTCTCCCTCCCTCGCCAAAAGCTCAGCCAGACATCTGAACCACGCTTGGACCCTCGGAATCCATGTTTCTGGGTAAGAACTTTTGTGTTTGTGTGTCTATCCCTTGCCAGCACTCTGCTCTTTCACAAGATGGGCAGCCAGCGTTTCTCTCCCTTGAGAAAGCTCAACCTAAAGTCTGAACTACATTCAGACTATTCTCCTTAGACAGGACAATATCTGGGTATAGCCATGGGACAGAAAGGGAGTGTAGTGAAAGGTTCACCACTGGGGTGCATCCTAAGAGATTGGACTAAATTAAAACTTACAAAGTTGAGAAAGAGATGCATGATCCATTATTGTAACACTGGCCACAGTATCTGTATCTGGCCTGTACATGAAACTCTTAACTATAACACCAGTGTGCAATTGGACAAGTTTTGTAGGTGTGAAGAGAGATGGACAGAGATTCCATACATATTGGCCTTTATGGCTTTAAGCCAGAAGTCAAAAGGAAAGGATGAGGTCCTCTTGCCAGTAGAAAATCACTGCAAGTCCAAGCGATTAGCTAACCCTTCGGACACCTCCTCTGGGACCCCATCCCCTCCTGCTCCTCAGCCTCATTCCCTACCTGTTCCTTGCTTCACCCCTTCTTCCCTGCCTGCTTCCGTCCCTATGGGTCAACCACTGTCATACCACTCCATGACTGAGACTCCTCTTTGCCCACCGGCTGATTTCAGAACCAATCTCCTGTGCCTTCCACAGCCTAGCTCTGGCCACACTAGGAGTGGATGTTAGTATTCTTCTATTTGCCCCACCCAACAGCAATCTCCACAACCTACCCAGCTGTACCCCTGTCACAATCTGGGGGAGCTCCAATACGTTCTCTAGTCTCCTATTTTTTCCATTCAGCAGTCACTCCAATCTGCTTTACCTAATCTGCAGTTGCCTATGTCCATTCCCCCAGTCTCCTTTACCCCTCCTCCACCCACTCCACAGCCAAAGACTGCTACCCCTCCCACACCTACCTCACAGACTAACCTGGCTCCTCTACCCAATCCTCTGCCTCTGCCTCCACCCAAGCCACCTATTCCATTAGCCTCCTCATCTCCTCCCCCACCAGCTTCACCCAGGTCTCTACCAGTGTCTTCCACTGCTCCCCTGCTTCCATTAAGGGAATTTCCCATTGGGAAGGGTACAACATTAATGCATGTTCCTTTTTTCCATGAGCAGTTTATCTCAGATTAAAGAGAAATTGGGGTGTTACTCAGAGAACCCCACAAAGTTCATAGATGGCTTTAAGTCTGTGACAGTACAGTTTGACCTTTCCTGCACTGATTTGCAAATTATTCTTGCCAGCTGTTGTACCCCCAATGAGAAAAAACGAATTTGGGACCTGGCGGTACAAGTCGGGGATGAATGCTCGCAGGTTAGAAATTGGGCTGGGGTTCCTGGAACTACAGCTGTTCCAGCTGTAGACCCAAGATGGGACTATCATGATAGAGAAGACAGGGCTTATAGAAACCACATGGTCACCTGCCTGGTTGAGGGAATGAGAAGGGGGGTGTTGGAGAATTAAAAAACAAGTCAATTATGAAAAGGTGAAGGAGATCCCACAGGGGCCAGATGAAAACCCAGCTCTTTTCATGAGTCACCTCGTGGACTCTCTGAAGAAATATACCAACCTAGATCCAGGAAGAGATGTAGGAATAACTGTCCTCAATATTCATTTTATCAGCCAATCTGCTCCTGACATTAGGAGAGAGCTCCAGAAGTTAGACTGGGGCCCCCAGACCCCATCCTCACAACCCCTTGATATTGCTTTTAAGATTTTTAATAACAGGGACCTTGCGGTAGCCAAAGAGAAAAAAAAGATGGCTCATGCCCAATCTATAGAACAAGCCTCACTAATAGCAGCAGCCACCACATCTGCTACCAGCAGATCTCTGAGTGGCAGAGATTATGGCAGCTGCAGTAAACTGGGACACAGGAGTGGGGGACACCCCACGAAGGCCACCTCCCCTACCTCCTTGTCCCCAGTGCAGCCCCCAAGAGGTTGGCCTAGCGAAAACTCAGCTCCCTGCAGTTCGGTCTCCTAGCCAGCCCCTGGTCACTGACACCTCCAAGTCCATGGCCAAGCTGGACATAGGAGGCAAGTCTAGGGATGATTCAGGGGCGACCTCTGTCTTACTCTCTCTCATTCAGGTCCTACCATTCAATCAAGGCAGAAAGTCATGGGGATTGGGGGACGGACCCTAAAATGTAGACAGACACTGCCTTTAATATGTATGCATGAGGATCACAAATTCCTTCATCCCTCCCTGGTTCTACCCTCTTCACCTGGGCCCTTATCAGGGCGTGATGTCAAGAAAAAAGCAGCTCAGTGAGAAGTAGATAGCTGATTGGCTTGTAGTTCACTGCATAGACCAGAAGACCTGTAGCTTTATCACAGCTGTTGATCTGTTTACTGCTACTCTTAAAATCTTTCGTGGTAGAATAGTTAAAATTGGGAATTATTTGTAATGTGTAAAAGTTGCAAAGAACAATATTTTTATTCTAACCTTTGAACTGCACAGAATTAAGCTTTGATCTGATTACTTAACTCTCCTAAGGCAGGCCACGCCCTGTCATGCATTCAGCCTTTCTAGCTTCCACTGGGAAAAAAGCAGCCACTTGTTTTACTCTTTATCTGATAAGTTTTTCATCTTTTGCCCAGGACTCTTAAATTTTTTAAGTCTGTTCCATCTAGGCTCAAAGATTCATGGCAGATACCCACAGTGCCTATGTGTCTCCTCCCACCCTCTGGACCTCACACTCAGTAGCAGGCCTTCTCCACTTCTCCCCTCCCCCTCCCCCATGTGATTTATTCAACCCTGCTCAGCATGAAGCAGTTTCAGAAGAATCGTCTTCCCTTTTCCATATATATATATATATATATATATATATATATATATATATATATATATATATATATATATATATATATATATATATATATATATATATATATATAAGTGGGGAATGTTATGGGCCCATAGCACCCCAGAAGTTCTCTGGGTCACATCAAAGAACCTTCTCCTTGAGAAACTAATCCAAAGGACAGACACACCTAAAGAGATAAGTGGAACCAGATCGCTAGCTCTGGGACCCCCATCATTCATTCTAGTCTCCCTCACCCCTGGGGAGATAAGATTAGGTGTGGCTTCTGCCTTTGTGGCCTGAGGAGCAGAGAGATGGCTTGAATGATCCCAGCCACCCCTCACCCAACTCCTCCAGCCACCACCAGTGGGAGAGGAACCTCGCTCAATAAGGGAACTTTCCACAGTCAGACGATCACCTCATCGGACCCCCATAAGTCCTCTATAAAAATATCTGCCTGTCTCCTGCTTGAGGAGATTGGTATCTCAGAGCCATGCTCTGTCCCATGCCTTCTACCCATGAGAAGAAGTCCAGGGATTTCTCTCTTGGTTTCCCTTCTCCTGCCCCTAAATAAACTACTATCTTATTCTAACTGCTTTTGTGTGCAAAAGGGTGTAATTCTTTTTTTTTTTTTTTTAGTGAGGCAATTGGGGTCAAGTGACTTACCCAGGGTCACACAGCTAGTAAGTGTTAAGTGTCTGAGGGCTGATTTGAACTCAGGTACTCCTGACTCCAGGGCTGGTGTTCTATCCACTGCGCCACCTAGCTGCCCCTGGGTGTAATTCTTTAAAGAGGAATTCCTAAGGACCCCAAACCCGTATCCCTACCCCAAACTCCCTACCCCATTTTCCCCACAACACATGTAATTGGGTAAAATTAAATATTATTTAAAAAAAAAAGAAATGATGAGCAGGCAGATTTCAGAAAAACCTGGAAAGACTTACATGAATTGATGCTGAGTGAAAAGAGCAGAAACAAGAAAACATTGTACACAGTATCAACAACATTGTGTGATGATCAACTGTGATAGACTTAGCTCTTTTCAGCAACACAATGATCCAAGACAATGCCAAAAGACTCATGGTAGAAAATGCTCTCCACATCCAGAAAAAGAACTATGGAGTCTGAATGCAGATTGAAGCATACTATTTTCACTTTTTGTTGGGGCTTTTGTTGTTGTTTCTTCTTTTTTGTGTTTTTTTCCCTTTTGTTCTGATTCTTCTCTCACAACATGACTTATGTGGAAATATGTTTAACATGATTGTAATGTATAATCTATATCAGATTGTTTGCTGGCTTCCGGAGGGGGGAGGAAAGAGAGGATGGTAGAAAAATTTGGAACTCAAAATCTTACAAAAATGAATGTTGAAAAATACATTTACATGTACTTGGAAAAAATACTATTTTAAAAAATAAAGTAACAGCAATATTGTAAGATGATCAGCTATGAATGACTTAGCAATTCTCAGCAATACAATGGTCTAAGACAACTCTGAAGGACTTAGGATGAAAAATGCTATCCATCCCCAGAGAAAGAACTGATGGTGTCTGAATACAGATCAAAGCATTAAAAAAGAAAAATGAGAATATATAATACTAATGATCAAACAATAGTTATACTTATGATTTTTCATACTTTATATAAAAGAAGGGATTAGAAAAAAGAAACGAGCAGGTAGATTTCAGAAAAACCTGGAAAGACTTACATGAACTGATGCTGAAGCATGGTGATGTTTTCTGTTTTCTTTTGTAAATAGCATTTTATTTTTTCTAATTATATGTAAAGATAATTTTCAGCATTCATTTTAAGTTTCAAATTATTCTCCCTTTCTCCCTTCCCCACCCCTTTCCCAAAACAGCAAGCAATCTGATACAGGGTATACGTGTGCAATCATGTTAAATATATTTCCACATTAGTCATATTGTGAAAGAAGAATCAGAACAAAAGGGAAAACCCATGGGAAAAAACACCAAAACAAAAAAAAAAAGGGAAGTATGCATTTGATCTGCATTTCTCTGGATGTGGAGAGCATTTTTCTCTGGATTGGAGAGCCTGAGTCCTTTGGAATTATCTTGGATCATTGTATTGTTGAGAAGAGCTAAGTCTATCACAGTTGATCATCTCACAATGTTACTGTTGCTGTATACAATGCTCTCGTGGTTCTGCTCGCCTCACTCAGTTCAGTTCATGTAAGTCTTTCCAGGTTTTTCTGAAATCTACCTGCTCATCGTTTGTTATAGCACAATAGCATTCCATTATATTCATATTCCACAACTTCTTCAGCCATGCCCCACTCAATTTCCAATTCTTTGCCACCACAAAAAGAACTGCTATAAATATTTTTGTACATGTGGGTCCTTTATCTCTTTTTTATGATCTCTTTGGGATACAGACCTAGTGGTGGTATTGCTGGATCAAAGGGTATGCACAGTGTTATAGCCCTTTGGGCATAGTTCCAAATTGCTCTCCAGAATGGTTAGATCAGTTTACAACTCCACCAACAATGTATTAGTGTTCCAATTTTCCCATATATTCTCCAACATTTCTTTTCCTTTTCTATCATATTAGCCAATCTGATAGGGGTGAGGTGGTACCTCAAAGTTGTTTTGATTTGCATTTCTCTGGTCAATAGTGATTTAGAGCATTTTTTCATATGACTATAGATAACTTTAATTTCTTCATCTGAAAACTGCTTGTTCGTATCCTTTGACCATTTGTCAATTGTCTCCTCCCCCCATTACTATTTAATCTTGAAGGCAAGGGTTATTCGGGGGGGATATTTTTTCTTTGTATTCCTAGCACTTGGGCACAGTGCTAGGCACATGGTAAGGGCTTAATAAATGTTTATCAAATTGAACATGAATAAAAAGCAGAAGTGATAAAAACAGAGCAGTGATGATAAAAAGTGAATAAGACATCTTCATTTGAATAGAAAAGATTTTTTAGAACTCTTCTTGGGGCAACTAGGTGGTGCTACAGTGGACAAAGTACCTGTCCTGGATGCTGGAGGACCTGAGTTCAAATCCGACCTCAGACACTTGACACTTAATAGCTGTGTGACCCTGGACAAGTCACTTAACCCCACTGCCCTGCAAAAAAACCCTCTTCTTAAGTATATTCTTTTAATCTGGCAATTTTGTGTAAATATTTTTCCTTGCATACTACATATTTTCCTTCAAAGAGATCTAATATTAGGATTATATCATATTTAAAAAACAAAATGGTAACATTAAGTCTTTTGGGCGCCAATAATAACAATTGTGGGCATCTATTTCATGCTATAAGGTTTGCAAAGTGTTTTAAATATAATATCTCATTTGATATTCACAATGACCTTAGGAGGTTGAGGCTGTTATCATCCTTGTTTTACATAGGAGGAAACTGAGGCCTGAAGAAGGTAAGTGACTTCACCTGGGTCATAGTCAGAAGAAAGATCAAAGCCTACCACTCTACCTAAAAAGATAAGCAAGAGAGCCCGCCAGAGAGACCAGATCTTATGTCCTTATGTGGGGATTTGCCAGGCCTCTTCTTGGGGAATCATGCTTGTTCCCCTAGCAAAGCAGCTGGCTCCATTCTCCCTGCAGCTCCACAATCAATGTTCACATCCTCTGCCATAGCCCTACAGCAGAAGAAAGCTATAAGCACCTTTTGATTTCCAGACAGATGATGGACCTAGAGATGAAATCATCTGCCCACTTAGAAAAGCTTTCCATCGACTAGAAAGTACTGCAGGTCTGGGAAAGGTTAAAAGTCCCCTCCCCACCCTCCGCATCCCATTATAATTGGAATCCTTTTTGAAGCAAATTGAAGGTGGCAGTTTTTAGTAATGGCAGCCTGGTCCCCTTGGAAACTGACCCTACAAAGGCTGCTTGTTCATTTCCAATCCATAGCCATAATGGCGCTATTATCTGCCTACCTCCCCCTGGAATGTTAGTCGACAGGGTCATTGCTAGCTATACAATATAAGCATTAAACCAAGTATAGTCCTTGGGAGGACAAAAGCAGACAGACGTCAAAGCATCTCATTTGTTGCTTCCCTCCATTTATTCATCTGGGATCCTTGCAAAGTGTCTTGTAACATGAAAAATCCAGCTTCACCCAGCTCTGTATGAGTGTGTGTGTGTGTGTGTGTGTGTGTGTGTGTGTGTGTGTGTGTGTGTGAGAGAGAGAGAGAGAGAGAGAGAGAGAGAGAGAGAGAGAGAGAGAGGATGATGAGGAGGAGGAGGAAGAGGAGAAGGAGGAGGAGTAAAAGACAAAGAAAAGGAGAGGAGTGGAAGGGAAAAAAGAGGAGAAAAAAGGAGGTGGGAGGGGAGAAGAAAAAGGATGACAGCATTTCAGGGGGTCCCTGAGCTCAAAACTATTTTCATAATAACACTTTATTTCTAATATGGTAAATCTAGTATGATGCTTTGAGTTCTATTATGGTAAATATGATAGATATAACCCACATTTTAAAAAAACTCTTTATGGTATTTTAAGAGCATAAAGGGGCCCTGAGACCAAAAAAAATGAGATCCTATGGTTTAGATGTGTGCTGACCTTAGAGGGAGGAAGACATAGTTCCAGTCTTGCTTCTGGCCCTCCCAGTGTCCCAGGAAACTCTTTAAAGCTATCAAATGCAGAGGTTAACATCTGACATTGGTAGAGGGAGTTCCATAGATCAATGAAATCACAGGTCCAGTCTGTGTGTGTGTGTGTGTGTGTGTGTGTGTGTGTGTGTGTGTGTGTTGAAGTATGAGAGAGACACAGAGATACAGAGACAGAGTTTGAGGAAGAGACAGAGAGAATGTTTTTGTCAACAAGCATTTATTAAGCACCTACTATGTACCAGACACTGTTCTAAGGTTACAAAGAAAGGCAAATATAGTCCCTGATCTCAACGAACTAAGAGTCTACTGGAAGGGACAGTATGGAACCAACTATGTATAAACAACATATAGACAAAAAAATTGGAACTAATCAACAGAGGGAAACCACTACCATTCAGGGAGACTAAAAAGACTTCCTGTAGTAGGTGGGATATTAGTTGAGACTTGAAGGAAGTCAGGAAGTAGAGATGAAGAGGGAAAACATTCCAGGCAGAGAGAAAACCCAGAGAGGAAAAGTGGAGTAACTTGTTTAAGAAACAGCAAGGAAAGGGGGCAGCTAGGTGGCGCTGCAGTGGATAAAACACCGGCCCTGGAGTCAGGAGCACCTGAGTTCAAATCTGGCCTCAGACACATGACACTTATTAGTTGTGTGACCTTGAGCAAGTCACTTAACCTTCATTGCCCCACCAAAAAAAAGAGAGAAAGAAACAGCAAGAAGGCCAGTGTCAATGAATTGTGGTCTACATAGTATAAGAATATGGGAAGGGTAAGAGGGGACTGGGTTATGAAGGACTTTATTGTTTGGGGGGGGGGTTGGTGAGGCAATTGAGGTTAAGTGACTTCCCCAGGGTCACACAGCTAGTAAGTGTCAAGTGTCTGAGGCCTGATTTGAACTCAGGTCCTCCTGAATCCAGGGCTGGTGCTCTATCCACTGTGCCACCTAGCTGTCCCCCATGGTTGGTTGGGGTTTTGTTTTGTTTTTTTTCTTTTTCAGGGCAATAAGGGTTAAGTGACTTGCCCAGGGTCACACAACTAGTAAGTGTCAAGTGTCTGAGGCCTGATTTGAACTCAGGTCCTCCTGAATCTAGGGCTGGTGCTTTATCCACTGTGCCATCTAGCTGTCCCATGAAGGACTTTAAATGGCAAATGGAAGATTTTCTATTTCACCCTAGAGATTATAGGGAGCCAGTAGAATTTACTGAGTGATGGGAGAATGACATGGTCAGACCTATGCTTTAGGAAAATCATTTTGATAACTCAGTGAAAGATGGGTTGGAGTGGGGGGAGACTTGAAGCAGGGAACCCAACCAGAAGGCAATTACAATACTCAAGGCTTAAGGTGATAAGGGCCTGCACCAGGGTGGTTCCAGTGTCAGTAGAGAGAAGGGGGCATATACAAGAGATGTTACAAAGGTAGAATCTAGGGAGCAGCTAGGTGGTGCAGTGGATAGAGCACCAGACCTGGAGTCAGGAGGACCTGAGTTCAAATCCAGCCTCAGACACTTTCTAGCTGTGTGACCTTGGGCAAGTCACTTAACCCTCATTGTCCAACCAAAAAATAAAAGATCATACAGTGTATAGGCCGTATCAACATGAGGGGTCAGTTTGGTAGACATTTTACAAATCTTCGCATACATATAGATATTACATGAAAATAACAATATTAGCAAGATAGCAAATAATAATTTGGGGTGTAATAGGACAGAAAAATATTTTTGAGCAGACACGGATTTAAATAAAGTCATACCAATGATGAGTAGTATCAGTAGTAATAATATGAGAGGCTGGGGGCGGCTAGGTGGCACAGTGGATAAAGCACCGGCCCTGGAGTCAGGAGTACCTGAGTTCAAATCCGGCCTCAGACACTTGACACTTACTAGCTGTGTGACCCTGGGCAAGTCACTTAACCCCTATTGCCCCGCAAAAAAAAAAAACAAATAATATGAGAGGCTTCTACTAATTTTCTGGCCACTATTTGGGTTTAGATTCAATGATTGTTGAGCGCTCTTTCATTTTTATCCAATGGAGCCTTCAAGTCTATGGAGGATTTTTAAATGGCCATTCAAGGGTCAAGGGATATATATACACTGAGGGTAAAAGGAGAGGTTTGGGTACCCAGGAAAAAGTAATGTCATCCACATGGTCAGGAGAAAAGTAAAAATCATCACCCTGCCAGTGGAGTAAAGGAACCTTGTCTAGACATCCTGCAAACGGCGCCTTCTGTTCCATAGAATCAAGATCAGTTTGATTATTAGACACTACACAAAGATGCTGGGCAGCTACTTCATATAACATCAAAAAAATTAGCTTGGGGAAAAAGAGGAAGAGAACACAAGTTAGAGAAATGGCTTAACAAGCAGGCCTTCGACTGCCGAGTCAGTCACCATCCCACATACTAGACCTAGATAGCATTTAGTACAGTCATTAAGAACATGAGTTACATTATTCAGATCAATATACTCCCCTTGAATCTGGAGTAAAGCAAAATAGTTGTGTAATACGAATGGGATTACATGAAAATTACACATGATAGTAGTAGAGGTGATCTTAAAGTGAGTTAAAGTCCCAATACAATATTGACTGTTGCAATAGGCATTAAGTACAGCTTTTGATATCCAATGATCGTTAGGTAAATAGGCTTTAAACATTACATTCCGCATGGTTGAGTCACCTAACATTAATGATCTTTGAGTAGTTTCCTTTTGATAGTTCAAAGTATGTTGCTGAGGCAGGATCGTCACGGGCAGCCATTGTGCATTAAGAGTCAAAGCTTGAGACACATTCTGTCCAGCACTGCGCAGTCTGCTGGAAAGGGACTCAAGATCTACTGAATTAATTAAGCCCAAACCAGTTCCTGCTCCACCAAGTAAAGTATCATACCACGCTCTTTATCTTCAATTGCAAGTTTTTATTGGTGGAAAGCTAATGTTGTAATATAATACGAATTTCTGAACTTGATGAGTTACATTAACACAACTGTATTTCAACCATGGAAGGTTTATACATATTTCTTTCTGTCTTAGTCGGGCGTAAAATTCTAAGATAATCCATAAATGGCCCTCTCCCTACAATTGGTATGCTATTAGTACACAAGATAGTTTTAGTTTCCTTATCAAGAGGTATTATGAAGGGGCACCTAGGTGGCACAGTGGGTAAAGCACCAATCTTGGAGTCAGGAGGACCTGAGTTCAAATTCGACCTCAGACATTTGATTGACACTTACTAGTTGTGTGACCCTGGGTAAGTCACTTAACCCCAATTCTCTCTCTCTCTCTCTCTCTCTCTCTCTCTCTCTCTCTCTCACACACACACACACACACACACACACACACACACACACACACACACACACACACAAAGAGGTATTATGATATTGGTCCCTCTATAATCCAAAGTCTTAGCACACTGTTCAATTAGGTTTTTAGCTTCCATTTGTGAGGCAGTCCACTGTTTAGGTGGGAGAAAGAGGGATTGATCGTATAAACAAGTCATGTTTACAAAAGTATTAAATATTATTAAATATTATTTGTGTCATGTTTCCCTTTAAAATGTTATCCATATCAGGGACTCCCCTTCAAGGTGGTTGCTTGTCCATCCCAGGAGAAATTTCCCCAAAAGCAGATTTCAATCGCAAGACAAGTATAATTATCTTGGGTTCGGTTTTGAGTGGAATCTCTCCATCCAAAGTGATTTTCTCCCTTTAGCAATAGGATACCAGGGGTCCAGGAATAAGCAATCTGTAACAACAACCGGGAAACTATAAAAAGAAACTGTCATTCCCAAAGGAAGGTTTATGTGAGTGGCACAATATATAATTTGTCATCTCCAGTATAACTAACCATAACAGTGTTATTAGAGCCCTCTGTGATGATCTCAGCGGCCTTAGGAATATCCGTCGGGTGTTTCCTCACCCAAAGTTTTGTTACAACTCGGGTATTAGTTGATCCAAATCCCTCATTTCAAGTAGCACTAGAGGGAGGTTCTTTTACCTCCTCCCATCCAACTCTAAGGCATGGCAATATTATTTGTTGACATACTCGAGCTCCTTTGAATGCTATATACACTTCAGAAGTACTGAGACTGTGCAGATGTATTTTAATTTCTCCTCTATAATCACTATTCATTATACCCCAGCACCACCACCTGGACTTGCTGAATAGTAGTGCTTGCTCTAGATCAATTGTCCACAATAGCCTGCTGGTATCTCTACTCCAGTCCCTGTGTGGAAGAGCCCCGATTTTCTGGGCCCTAACTCCACATCTTCTATGAAAGATATGTCATATCCAGCAGCCCCGCCTGTCCCATACAAACTGGTGGAGCGCCATTTCAAAGTCTTAGAATGCGCTTGCTGTGCTCTTATTTCTAAGTTAGGACTCATCATTCTAGATAAAGGTGGTCCATTACCCAGAGGCCTGTTATTCAATTGCTGGAAAGCCTCAAACAAATTCTCCTTCCATTTATGGAGAGAATTCTTTCCCAATTTCTTTAATTTTTCTTTAATAGACCATTCATCCTCTCAATCAGGCCTGCAGCCTGAGGATAGTCAGGTTCTATATTATGTTGTTGACAATACTGATCGATCTCTTTCCCTTTGAAATGAGATCCATTATCACTTTGTATCTGCATAGATAGAGTGTTATAATATCTATAGTTTTGCAAGTGTTCTTTTGGGTAGCCCGTTTATATGGGCAAGCTATCAACACTCCTGAGTAGGTATCCACGCAAGTGCAGGCATACTGACACCCCTGACTAATAGGCACATGACCAATGTAATCAATCTGCCATACTTGCGCAGGTAAAGCTCCTCTTCTAATTTCCCTAATAATAATATTAGGGATTGCCTTTTCTTTAAACAGCTGGCATTGTTTGCACTCATCTGTTACTTGTCATAATAGGGAAATGGGAGTGGCCATTCCACGGGCCAATGCCCACCTGTATGATGCTTGGGGTCCCAGATGGTTCCATGGAGCCATCTGGCCAACGATAAAAGTTCTTCAGCGTCATCAGGGGAAATCCTCGACTCAATTTGGGTTACCCCTATTTTGGCCAGTCCATCCACATGGGCGTTATGCTCACGTTCTGCTGAATTCACATCCGCACAGGCATCTACATGAAAAACTGAAACATTAGTAAATTGAACCCAATTCCATATATCTTTACACATTTCATATCCCCAAATATTTTTCCATGTATATCCCAATTCTTTGTTTGCCAGATTGGTATCCAAGTAGTTAATCCATTAGCCACTGCCCATGAATCAGTAAAAATATGACATTGTCCTCCTTTTTCTTGTTTAATGGCCTGATATACTGCCATAAGTTCAGCCCATTGACTACTTCCTCCCTTCCCTGTGGTTTCTAACACTACTTTAGCAATAGGATTAAATGACACAGCTTTCCAATATCTCTCCTGACCCAAATATTTTGCCGTACCATCAGTGAACCGTACATGTTGTTTTTGGTCTGTAGAAAGAGAAGCATACCCTTGGTTCCATTTAACCGGGGAATGTGTTTTAAGAGATTCTTTCATAAGGACTCCCCCTTCATTGCTAACAGCCGATACCTTTTCGTGTAATACAGATTATTCCTGACTTCCCAGGTTTAGCTCGGTTTTGTATATACCACTTCCACTTAATAATACTTGCTTCTTGAGCATGTCTAATTTTATGTGATGCAGGAGTCCCCATTACCCAATTCATAATAGGGATTTGTGGTCTTATAGTTATTTCATGATTAAGCGTCAGGTGCTTCAGTCTCCACCAGTGCCCAATAGATAGCTAATACTTGTTGTTCCAAATGGGGTGTATTGCAAACCAGAACTCGGTAATTTTTTTTTCTTTTTTTCTTTTTTGTGTGTGTGAGGCAATTGGGGTTAAGTGACTTGCCCAGGATCACACAGCTAGTAAGTGTTAAGTGTCTGAGGCCGGATTTGAACTCAGGTACTCCTGACTCCAGGGCCAGTGCTCTATCCACTGCAGCGCCACCTAGCTGCCCCAGAACTAGGTAATTTACAGGACCAAAAACTCATGGGCACATTCTTTCCTTCTTGCTTTTGCCATAAGCTCCAATTGGCATATTCTTGTTCTACAGAAACTTGTAATTCTACTGGACCTTCTTTTATAGACCATAGATCTAAAGCAGTTTGGACTGCGGCCTTAGCTTCTTCAAAGGCTTTTTGTTCCTGAGGTCCCCATTCAAATTCATATTTCTTTCAAGTTACTTTATAAAGGGGACTTAAAATTTGTCTCAAATGAGGAATGTGATTCCTCCAGTATCCAAAAAGTCCAATAAATTTCTGGGCCTCTTGTTTAGATGTAGAGGGAGCAAAGTCAGCTATTTTCTGTTTAGCTTTTCAGTAAGATTTCTCTATGGCCTGCATTCCACATAATCCCTAAAAATTTTATGTTCTGGGCAGGCCCTTGTATTTTAGCAGGATTTATCTCCCACCCCTTCTCCTTCATGTCATCAATCAAAGCATGTAGCGCCTCAGGTGAGGAGAGGCATGGCCCCTGCGGAGGCCCCGGCCACACCCCCCTCGAGCCCAAAGCATGCCTGGCACAGGGGCTTCATGCCCCAGCCGGCCTTGGGAGCTGCCAGCGAATTAGCTTGAGGGCGTGGGTGTCAGCTGGCCCATGTTTCCCATGAAAGATAGGGGTTTTTATGCAGAAGCTCAAGTGGTGCCAGAGGGGCTTTCAGTTAGTAGGGGACACGAAAGATGGAGTGAAGACATAGGAAATAGAGATCAGTGAGAGAAGAAGTACAGGAGAGCTGGAGTGAAGGCGAAAAAGAGTGAAAGGTAGAGGACTGAGAAAATTGCAGAGGACTGAAGGCAAACCAGTCCAAGTGAGGCATGGCTGCAGCAGCGACAGTGGCCAGCATACCCTCAGGTGAGAGATGTGCAAACGGCAGGAAGGAAAGTAAAACACAGTCAGGTCATTCATCAGTTGAAAAACCCCTATGGCAAATTTGTGGCACAGACAAAGCCAATGCTAAAGAACTCCATATTCTCTACCATAACAATCATTATGACAGCATTAGAAGAATCAATGATAATTCAGAAACCCCTGCCACTTTGGCATGCAGAGAATTGGGAAACCAGTTTAAAAAAATGTGGTGTACCCCAAACTCTAGCAATATAAGCTCTTACCTTTAACAAGCTTTTCCTTCTACAGGCGAAGAACTTCTCCACGAAAAGCATATGGCTCTAACTTCTAGAAAGGGTTATTGAACCCTATTGCTTGATTTGTAAGGCAATTAATGAACATATTGAGTCTCGTTGATGTTTTGGTTCCTTTTGATAAATTGTTTATCACTTCAAGTATGCTGATGTTTTAGCTCCTTTTGATAAATTGTATCTGTTATTGTTATTGTACCTGAGGCCTAGCACAATTACTGTATGTCTATGCACCACGATATGTGGTATGGTAACCTCTCCATAATATTTTCAGGTGTCATCACGGACACATTACTAAATTTGTCCTTGATCCAGACATATAGTGGTAAAAAATGTTATTAATATCAAAACTGTCTCAACTCTGTATTGCATATGAGTATAAGTATCCTCCAAAGGGGGAACTATAATATGCTGTATGTATATGAGTTATATTTTGAAGAACTTTCATTGTTTAATTTGAACATTTTGATAATGCTATGTTAAAAATTAGTGAACAGGGGGGCAGCTGGTGGTGCAGTGGATAAAGCACCAGCCCTGGATTCAGGAGGACCTGAGTTCAAATCTAGCCTCAGACACTTGACACTTACTAGCTGTGTGACCCTGGGCAAGTCACTTAACCCCCATTGCCCCACAAAAATAAAATAAATAAATAAATAAAAATTAGTGAACAGGGGCAGCTAGGTGGCGCAGTGGATAGAGCACTGGCCCTGGAATCAGGAGGACCTGAGTTCAAATCCAGCCTCAGACACTTAACACTTACTAGCTGTGTGACCCTGGACAAGTCATTTAACCCCAAATGCCTCACCCCCCCCCCAAAAAAAAGATTAGTGAACAGCAGTTCAACAGCTAAAGAAGACAACCAGAGTCCAGAGACAACCAGAGTCCAGAGACAGCCAGAGTCCAGAGACAGCCAGAGTGCAGACCAGAGTCCAGTTCCCCTGATTACATCTCAACCCTCTTTAGAAGACAAGATTTTTTTTAATTTTTTTTTTAGTGCAGCAATTGGGGTTAAGTGACTTGCCCAGGGTCACACAGCTAGTACGTGTTAAGTGTCTGAGGCCGGATTTGAACTCAGGTACTCCTGACTCCAGGGCTGGTGCTCTAACCACTGCGCAACTTAGCTGCCCCAGAAGACAAGATTTTAAGGACTTTAAATAGACATTTTTGTTTCTTCCCATATACACCATCTGTAATGGGTATTTTCTGCAGAGGCCTTCCCTCTGTAGACATTGTCAAAGCATGAGTGCATGAGAGATTGCCTCTCTGGACAAAAGTTTCCTTTTCTACTTTTCTATATTGTTATTAGCATAGGTTATGATATTCTGTTATTTTACTGATTCATAAAGGAAACACTCTGTGCTTCTTATCGAACCAAAGGGGGGACTGTGGGTGACTAAAATTAGCCTTAGGCTCCCCGAACGGAGCTGCCCCTCCCCCTCCACTTCAGCTGCAGGGGCCTTGGAGCCAGGCTCAGTGGCGCAGAAGAAAACTCTGAGCCTCGGGTGTGGCGAGGGATGGCCCCTGAGGAGGCCCTGGCCACACAGCGGGGGGCACACCCCCCTCGAGCACAAAGCATGCCTGGCATGGGGGCGTCATGCCCCCAGCCGACTTTGGGAGCTGCCAACGCATTAGCTTGAGGGCATGGGCATTGGTTGGCCTGTGTTTCCCATGAAAGAAAGGATTTTTTATGCAGAAGCTCAAGTGGCACCAGGGGGGCTTTCAGTTAGTAGGGAACATGAAAGATGGAGTGAAGACATAGGAAATAGAGGTCGGTGGGAGCTGGAGTGAAGGAGAAAAAGAGTGAAAGGGAGAGGACTGAGAAAGTTGCAGAGGACTGAAGGCAAACCAGTCCAAGTGAGGCTGTACCTAAGTGAGCCCTAGGAAACCATTCCTGGAGCCACAGGCTAGAGCCTTGGCATCCACCCTCCTGACAAGCAGCAGAACAGGGAGCTTTCATTTTGTACCTCCCTGAACCACAAAGATGCCTCGATTCCCTTCCCAGGTAGAGCCATAGTCTAGGAATTGTGCAGAGCTGCCAAAGGGTGAGAGCCAAGCAGTCCTTCCTTGGCAGAGCTGATGAGTCATCCCATGAATTTTCTCCTGCGTCATCTTTTCCTCCAGAAATGGCGTCCTCTCCTTCCAAGCCCAGCTCAGCCCCCTCCCCCCCCTTTGATGCCTGAGCCTTCCCACTGCCAGCTTTCCACTGCTTTCTCTGTGCACCTTCCATTTTGAATTATGGATTCATAGAGCTAGAATTTAGAATCCATCTACTCCGACCCCCTCCTTTTCCAAAGGAAGAAACTGGGTCCCAGGGAGGTGAAATCACACATCAGATCCTAGATCTAGAGTTGGCCTTCATTCCAGTCTCCCTCACCCCTGGGGAGATAGGTTTGGGTGTGGCTGCTGCCTTTGTGTCCTAAGAAGAGAGATGGCTTGAGAGATCTGCAGCTACCCCTCACCCAACTCCTCCAGCCACCACCAGTGGGGGATGGTCCTCTCTCACCAAGGGAACTTTCCACAGTCAGATGGTCACCCCCATCAGTCCTCTATAAAAGTATCTGCTTGTCTCCTGCTCGAGGAGATTGGTATCTTAGAGCCACACTCTGTGCCATGCCTTTCTCCCCATGAGAAGAAGTCTAGGGATTTCTCTCTTGGTTTCCCTTCCCCTGCCCCTAAATAAACTACTATCTTAATACTAAATTTGGCCCTTACACTTTCCAGATTTATTTCATATTACTCCCCCTTATATACTATCTGTTCCAGCCAAACAGGCCTACTAGTATTCTACTCATAGACACACTATTTTCTACCTCCATTCCTTTGTACAAACTATCTCTCTTGTCTGAAATGCACCTCCTTCTCATTTCTGCATTGTAGAAACTCTAACTCTAACACAACTTGCATTCCACTTCCTACAAGAGGCCTTTCATGATCCCACCAGGTATTAGTGGCAAGAAACCTAAATTTGCCTCTCTGCCACTTCCACCCACTGTTCCCAGTTCTGCCCTTTGGGGCCAAGAACAACAAGGCTAATTGCTCTTTCTTGGGACAGTCCTTCAAAAGACATTTCTCCTCTAACTCTTCTCTTTGTAGATTAAAAATCTCTAGTTCCTTTAACAGTTCCTCATATGCTAAGACCTTAAGATCCTCCACCATACTGGTGACCTTTCTCTGGACACTCTTAAGTACATCAA
Source organism: Dromiciops gliroides (assembly GCF_019393635.1). Taxonomy (NCBI): domain Eukaryota; kingdom Metazoa; phylum Chordata; class Mammalia; order Microbiotheria; family Microbiotheriidae; genus Dromiciops; species Dromiciops gliroides. The sequence continues at coordinate 38,841,561 of NC_057867.1, read as the reverse complement.
AGTCTTTCCAATATTTTGTCACCCAGAAGTGAATACAATATTACAGCCATGGCTTGACTAAGGCAGAGTACAATGGAACTATAACTTTCCTAGTGCTTGGCCCTGGACCTCTCTTTTATTTACTTAACTTTGGGGGGGACAATGAGGGTTAAGTGACTTGCCCAGGGTCACACAGCTAGTAAGTATCAAGTGTCTGAGGCTGGATTTGAACTCAGGTACTCCTGAATCCAGGGCCTGTGCTTTATCCACTGTGCCCCCTAGCTGCCCTCAACCTCTCTTTTATTTTAAAGTCTAACATCATAGTAGGTTCTCTGTTGGCAACCACATCACACTGTTGACTCTCTGTGGACTTACAGTTCATTATCCCCTCCCACTAAAGTCTTTTTCATCCAAATTGGTGCTTAGCAATTCTTCCTTCATTCTTTTTTTGTTGGGGGGGGGGTCAGTGGGGGTTAAGTGACTTACCCAAGGTTACATAGCAATAAGTGTCAAGTGTCTGAGGCTGGATTTGAACTCAGGTACTCCTGAATCCAGGGCCAGTGCTTTATCCACTGAGCCATCTAGCCACTCCCTTTCCCTCATTCTTTACTTCTGAAGTTGATTTCTTGACACCAAGTGTAGGACTTTACATTTGTCCCTATTACACTTTATCTTATTTATATTTGGTCCATAGTTTTAGCCTATTGACATCTTTTTTGGGTCCAGTTTCTGTCATCCAACATATTAGTTATCCCTCCCAGGTTTGTGTCATCTGCAAATGTAGCTAGCATCCCCTTTATGCCTTCATTCAAGTAAATGTTAAAAATGTGATACAGCTCAGGACCAAGGACGGATCTCTGGGACACTCCACTAGAGACATCCCTCCCTCCTCTGGGCAAAACTTTGTCCACTAGTAGGCATATTATCAGTTCCCTTGAGTCCCCAGCTTGTTGTAGATCACTGCACTGAGAGAGTTCTCTCACTCATTAATAAGGAGGCCCCTAAGAGATGCTGCCATCCTGGCATTGAGTCCCTTAGGTGTCTCTCAAATTCTTCTAGCTTCTTAGTGGGCAGATCTACCCCTCATAAAAGCTCTCAATCCCAAAGGGAGGTTTTGCCTAGCCCTCTGGGAGCCCTTTAAGTTGCTCAGTCTTGGTGGGATGCCAGTTAAAGAGAAGCCTTCCAGACCTTCACCACCCTGCTCCCCACAGAAGAGAGTTCTCCATTCAGAGATGCTAAATAGGGAGTGCCCCTTTAAATCTCAGCTTATGTATTTTCAAAGTAATTTTTTTCAATAAAGGAAAATCGTCTGATACCTCTGCCTGTGACACTACTGCCACCTGGTGGTAGTTTATCAGAATGAAATCGACCGCTTCATAGGCTCATCCGTCTTCATTCAAAATTTACTGAGGCCCCAGTCACTGAGCAGTGACTCAGCAGCCTCCCCCTCAAGCTCCCTCGCTTCCCGATGCTCTGTCCCCACCCCCAACCCCAGCCGCCTTCTCCCACCACCGCCTTCCGCAGGCCGTTTCCACTGAGGAAAAGGAATCGTATCGTATGTCCACTAGTCAGAACCTCCACTCTTTCGACCCCTTTGCTGATGCAAGTAAGGGTGATGACCTGCTTCCTTCTGGGACTGAGGATTATATCCATATAAGAATTGAACAGAGAAACTGCAGGAAGGCCTTCACAAGTGTCCAGGGGATCGCTGTTGATTACGATAAAAAGAAACTAGTGAAGGCATTCAAGAAGATATTTGCCTGCAATGGCACTGTAATTGAGCATCCAGAATATGGAGAAGTAATTCAGCTACAGGGTGACCAGCGCAAGAACATATGCCAGTTCCTCGTCGAGATTGGACTGGCTAAGGACGACCAGATGAAGGTTCATGGGTTTTAAGTGCTTGTGGCTCACTGAAGCTTAAGTGAGGATTTCCTTGAAATGAGCAGAAAAATTCCCTTCTGTCCCTTGTCACAAGTTTAAAAACCTCACAGCTTGTATAACGTAACCATTTGGGGTCCGCTGTTTAACTTGGACTAGTGTAACTCATTCATGTAATAAACTGAAAAGAGCCATGCTATCTAGTCTTGCAGTCCCTCGTTTAAACAGAGGTAAAACCTGGCAGTGCCCAGCCTGAAACACAAATCATCTAATGTTTCAATCAAGTCCGAAGCCCTAGTAGCCTCTGAGACCATGTCTGTCCAGAAACTCCTTGGTGCTCCCTCTGCAGAGCTCCCTGTCCATTTAAGAGAAAGTTTCTGCCCTCTGAGCTGTCCTTGGTGATGCTCAGAGGATTAGTTAAGGCCATCAAACACCCAGTCCAGTTATACCACCAAGATAAAGAGTTAACCTTTGGTAGCAGAACAGGGAGTCCCCTGGTGACTTGCACCATCTGACCAGAGAGGAGTTTCATTTTGGGGCAATGGCAGGACATGTTCTTTCTTACATCACACCAATGTCCAATGTCTGACCAGACTTTCATAGTAATAGTGCCCTACCTCTGAGGGATGCACAAGTGGAGAGAACACCATACTGTGAGGCCAACTTTACCTGGGGAACAAATTTTGAACTAATGTATCAAAACAGTCAATGTAGTAACTGCGGAGCTTGCAATTTACTAGCAACAGCTGCCCAATGCCATGTGAAGTAAGAGACTGGTTTGGTTTGGGTTTCTTTTCTTTTATTTTTCTTTTTTTAGTTTAAATGTTATGTAATGTATTTAAACTCTTATTTAAATAAAACTGGTTTTCGGGAAAAAAGAAAAAAAAAACATTTACTGAGCATTTGCTATGTGCAGGGGGTCACTTCCCAGGTCTTAGACTTCCTCATCTGTAAAACGAGGTGTAATTATTCCTGAGGTCTCTTCCACCTTTTTGTTTTTGTTTCGCAGGCAATGGGGGTTAAGTGACTTGCCCAGGGTCACACAGCTAGTAAGTGTCAAATGTCTGAGGCCGGATTTGAACTCAAGTACTCCTGCATCTGGGGCCAGTGCTTTAACCACTTCGCCACCTAGCTGCCCTCCCTTCTGCCTTTAAAGCTGTAATCCTATTATACTATTGGCCTGGATGGTTTAGATGCAAGACAGCACGGTCCCATATGTAATTCAATTCAATGAACACTGACTAAGCACTTACTATATAGAGAGCATTGTGTTTACTGAAGGAAACCATATGAAATAGTTTGCTTCTATTTATGAAGTGCTTTGTTGTTGGTGTCTGACTTTCTAGGACCCCATTTGGGGTTTTCTTGGCAGAGATATTGGAATGACTTGCTGTTTTCCTTTTCCAGTTCATTTTACAGGTGAGAAACAGGCCAACAGGGTGAGTGACTTGCTCAGGGTCACACAACTCATAAGTGTCTGAGACCCAAATTTGAACTCGGGAAAATGAGTCTTCCAAACTCCAGGCCCAGCAGCACCACTTAGCTGCTCCCTATGAAAGGCTTACTTCTCTCCTAACAGTCCGAAAAGGGGTAGTGATGTGCAAGTCACTTTTCTCATCTGTTTTTTAAGAGAGTTAGACCAGACAGCCTCTGAAGTCCCTTTCAGCTCTATGTCATGTGATCCTATTCTCAGTCGGCCTCCTCCACATCCCCCACCACCACATCATGCAGAAATAATGCAAGCAAAACAAGCTTTTATTAAGTACTTACTAGGCAGGCCTCTAAAGTTCTGAGTGACGCCATCCTGCTGGGCCCAAGTCCCATTCTCGCTCCCCTCTGATTTCTCTAATGTGGTGGTAATGACATGTAAGCCCCTCCATCACAGGAGACAGGTGCATTGGTGTTTTCTGAAAAAGAAATGATGACTTGGATTTTCAAGGTAGATTAAGAGTATTTACTGGGAATATGAAAATGAAGTGGGGAAATAGGTTTTAGGCTCCGAAGGCAGTGTCTCTAAAGATTTAATGCAATTTGTGCAAGAACATGAAGTTGGAGAGAGAAAAACAGGTTATCAATTTTGGAGCAATATCGTCTCTGGTGCTAGATGATAGAAATTGAAGTTTGGTGTTTATAATCAAAAAATACTTAATTTTTCAATGCCAAAGATACTTTCATAGGCTGTTTTCTTGGTGTATTTTTTGGATGTGGCATTAATTCCGTAGCTATTCCAGGTTGGAGTCATTCCTTAAGCATGATCCCCACTTTCCTACCTCCATGCCTTTGCTTATACTGATCTCTCTTCCTCTCTGTGCCAGAAATGTTCTTTTTCCTGTGTCTTTAAATACTGAAATTCTACCCAAGGGAAGCAATGAAAAAAAGTGGGAAGGAAAGGGGCCTACTAGTGCCAGCTCCAAACTATACTACAAAGCAATAATCATCAAAAACTGCCTGGTCCCAGTCAAGAAATTGAGAGAACAACCAGTGAAACAGACAAGACAGTGTATAGAAGAAAACAAGTACACTAGCTTAGGGTTAATAAACCCAAAGGCAGGTGCCTGTTACTGTAGTAAGGACTCATTAGTAATCCCTCCCACAATTATCATTTTCTTTTTTTTGCCATCTTTGTCAATTTGATGAGTGTGAGGTAGGACCTCAGAGTTATTTAATTTGAATTATACAATGGCAAAAATAAAGAAAAAACCTAGATGTTCAATACAATGACCAACATTCCAGAGGCTTAATGATGAAGTTGTGGGACTTGGGATGCAAAGTGAGATGTACCTGTTCAGACATGGTAAATGCGGGGTATTTGTTTTGCTAAACTAAGTTACTATGAAGGTTTTCTTTTTTTAATTGTTTAACTGAGAGGGGAAAGTAGGAAGGGAAAAAATAAATGCTCATTAACATTTTTTAAAGAACTTTTTGGAGGGGCAACTAGGTGGTGCAGTGGATAGAGCATTGGCCCTGGAGTCAGAAGGACCTAAGTTCCAATCTGGCCTCAGACACTAACTGTGTGACCTTGGGCAGATCACTTGACCCTGATTGCCTCCCCCCGAAAAAATTAAATAAATTTTTTAGAGAATATTTTTTAAATATGTAACCAAAGAAAATGCTAGATTTCATTTAGAGGTTAGTGAAAATAAAGATATCATTTCCTGTCTCACTCAAAATTATATTTACCTTTCAAAATATATCTCAGGGCCTACTACTTCTTTCATGAAGCTTTTCCTGATCCTCCCTTCTTTTCTTCCACCAACTACCCCCATCTTCCCCTATCAACGAAGTCATTAGATTGCGCAATGTTAGAGCAGAAAGGACGTTGCAAACCAATTAGTTCAGCACCCTCATTTTATTGAAGAAGGACCTAAGGCACTGCAAGGAGGAGGGACTTATCCAAGATCACCCAGTTATGGTTAACGGAGGCAAGAGCAGAAGCCAGGGAGATCACTCATAGGACTTTGTACCCCTCTTATGTATAACACTCCATCTCCCACCTCCATGACTTTGACTGGCTGTCATACATGCCTGGGATGTTTCCCTCCTTATCTCCATTTCTTCCAATCTCTGGCTTCTGAGTCTTCTTCTTTCTTTTTTTTAATCAAATTAACCAGTGGTTTATCTATTTTATTGGTTTTTTTTCATAGAACCAGCTCTTCGTTTTATTGATTAATTCTATAGTTTTCTTGCTTTCAATTTTATTAATTTCTCCTTTAATTTTCAGGATTTCTAATTTAGTATTCAATTGGAGATTTCTAATTTTTTCTTTTTCTAGCTTTTTAAGTTGCATGCCCAATTCATTGATCTCCTCTTTCTCTTTTTTATTCATGTAAGCAGTTAGAGCTATAAAATGTCCCCTAAGCACTGCTTTGGCTGCATCCCATAGATTTTGGTATGTTGTCTCATTACTTTAATTCTCTTGGATAAAGTTATTGATTGTTTCTATGATTTGTTGTTTGACCCACTCATTCTTTAGAATGAAATTATTAATTTCCAATTGATTTTCCGTCTACCTTTCTATGGCTCTTAATTACATGTAATTTTTATTACATCATGATCTGAGAAGGATGCATTTACTATTTCTGCCTTTCTACATTTGACTATGATGTTTTTGTGCCCTAATACATGGTCAATTTTTGAAAATGTGCCATGTACTGCTGAGAAAAAGGTATATTCCTTTCTATCTCCATTCAGTTTTCTCCAGACAGCTATCATGTCTAACTTTTCTAGTATTCTATTCACCTCTTTCACTTCTTTCTTATTTATTTTGTGGCTCGATTTATCTAATTCTGAGAGGGGAAGATTCAGATCCCTCACTAGTATAGTGTTACTGTCTATTTCCTCTTGTAACTCATTTAACTTCTTCTCTAAGAATTTGGATGCTATACCACTTGGTGCATACATGTTTAATATTAATATTACTTCATTACCTATAGTACCTTTTAGCAAGATGTAGTTTCCTTCCTTATCTCTTTTAATTAGATCTATTTTTGCCTTTGCTTTGTCTGAGATAAGGATTGCTACCCCTGCTTTTTTTACTTTAGCTGATTCAAAATATATTCTGCTCCAGCCTTTTACCTTTACTCTGTGTGTATCTCTCTGCTTCAAATGTGTTTCTTGTAAACAGCATATTGTAGGATTCTGGTTTTTAATCCACTCTGCAATTCGCTTCCGTTTTATGATAGAGTTCATCCCATTCACATTCACAGTTAAAATTATTAACTGTTTATTTCCCTCCATCTTCTTTTCCCCTTTGTACTCTTTTTCCCCTTCTTTCCCCCTATTCCACTTACCAGTGTTTTGCTTCTGACCACTGCCTCCCTCAATCTGTCCTCCCTTTTATCAGCTGCCCTTCTTTTTCTTGCCCCTTTTTCCCCCACCTGTGCCCTCCCTTCTATCAATACCACCCTTTTTCCCCTTCCCCTTTTGTTTCCTTAAAGAGTAAGCTAAGTTTCTTTATACAAATGGGAGTGTATTTTATTCCTTCCCTGAACCAAGTCTGATGAGAGTAAGGTTGCAACAATGCCCACCCCTCCCTTCTTTCCCTCAGTTGTAATGGGTTCTTTTTGTGCCTCTTCCTTTGATATAATTAACCCCATTCCACCTCACCCTTCCTCTCCTCCCCCTAGTCTTCTTTTATTTTGTCCCTTAAGTTTCTTTATATCATCACATCAAAGTTGATTTAATAACAATACCTTTACAGAAATACAGATCCCAAGAGTTAAAAGTATTATCCTTGAAGGTGACTGGGACTGAACCATGGGGCCAGGATCACCATGTCTCTTAAAAGGCTTTCCAGGTTTTTATCTCTTGTTCAGTCCACAACCTCAGTATATTTTCAAAGGAACATTGGTATTACAGCTGTTGCATTTAACAAGGAACTTGATCCTGTTCAAAAACTCTTTGTAGACAAAATTAGAGAATATAAATCCAAGAGACAGGCAGCTGAAGGACCTGTTGATATAGGTCCTGAATATCAACAAGATCTGGACAGGGAACTGTTCAAGCTTAAGCAGATGTATGGTAAAGCAGACATGAATACATTCCCAACATTCAAATTTGAAGACCCCAAATTTGAAGAGGCACCAAAACCCCAGTCTTGAGGAGTAACTACAGAATGTATCTTGCTGTTTAATTATTTGTCATGAATTAGTCATATGACTAATCAATAAATTTTAATTTCACTTTCACCAAAATAAATAAATAATAAAATAAAAAGTATTATCCTCCCTCATATGGACTTAAGCAGTTTAACGTCAATGAACAACCCTTTTTTTCCCCTTGTTTACCTCTTTATATTTCTCTAGAGTCTTGTATTTGGAGATCAAATTTTCCGTTCATTTCTGGTCTTTTTCTCAGGAAGCCTTGGAAATCTCCTAGTTCATTTAATGTCCATCTTTTCATCTGAAAGAGAATGCTCAGTTTTGCTGGGTAGTTGATCCTGGGTTGTAATCCAAGCTCCTTTGCCTTCCTGTATATCATATTCCAAGCCCTGCGATCCTTTAATGTTGAAGCTGCCAGGTCCTGTGCAATCCTGACTGTGGCTCCATGGTATTTAAATGGTTTCTTTCTGGCTGCTTGGAGTATTTTCTCCTTCACCTGATAATTCTGGAGTTTGGCTACTATATTCCTTGAAGTGTTCCTTTTGGGGTCTCTTTCAGGATGTGCTCGGTGGATTCTTTCAATAATGATTTTATCTTCTGATTCTACAATTTCAGGGCAGTTCTCCACAATAATTTCCTGGAATATGCTGTCTAGACTCTTTTCTTGATCATGACTTTTAGGTAGTCCAATAATTCTCAGATTATCTCTCCTGGACCTATTTTCCAGGTCAGTTGTTTTTCCAATGAGGTATTTCACATTTTCTTCTATTTTTTCAGTCTTTTGATTCTGCTCATCAGATTCTTGTTGTCTCATGGAGTAATCTGCTTCTATTTGCTCAATCTTAAATTTTAAGGCCTTATTTTCCACAGTAAGCTTTTGCACTTCTTTTTCTGTTTGGCTAATTTTTTCTCTCATTTGGCCAATTGTATTTTTTAAGGAATTGTTTTCCTCAGTTTTTTTGTGTTTCTTTTTGCAGTGTAACTCTCATTTCTCTTATTTCTTTTTCCATTTTTTCTTCTACCTCTCTTATTTGATTTTTAAAAGCCTTTTTGAGCTCTTCAAAGGTGGCTTTTTGGTCTTGAGACAAGATCATCTTCCCTTTTGAGTCTTCACTTGTGGGCATTTTGACTAACTTATCTGTGTTTGAATTTTGGTCTCCCCTTTCACCATAGAAGTTGTCAATGGTAAGGTTCCTTTTTTGTTTCTTGCTCATGTTGTAGGCTATTTTTAAATTTATCAAGTTGAAGTCTGCTCCTGGGGCACAGAGTTCATGGTTGCAAGCTTCTTACTGCTCTCAGCTGTCCCACTCTCAGCTGTGTCGAGTTACAACAGTGGTGAGCTGCCACTGAGTGGAGCTTTGCTGAGGTGATCTGCCAGCTGAGACGAGTTGTGCTAAGCCACACTGAGCCAAGCTTTACTGAGGTGAGCCGCCCTCCCCTTTTACCCCAGGTGAGGCAGACCTTTTGTGAAGTCCTCTAAATTTTCTCACATAGCAGGATTTTGTCTCTCTTTTTGTAGGTTCTGTAGTTCCAGAATCTGTTTAGAGGCTTGGTTTAATGTTGTTTTTGAGGGAAATATGGGAAAGCTCAGGAACATTCCTAGCTTCTCTCCACCATCTTGGCTCCACCCCTGGAAGTCCATGGCTTCTGAGTCTTAAAAGACTCAGTTCAAACACTGACTTCTGGGGGCAGCTAGGTGGCGCAGTGGATAGAGCACTGGCCCTGGAGTCAGGAGGACCTGAGTTCAAATCCAGCCTCAGACACTTGACACTTACTAGCTGTGTGACCCTAGGCAAGTCACTTAACCCCAACTGCCTCACCAAAAAAAAAAAAGCCCTCTGACTTCTGCAGGTGGCCTTTCCTGGTCTTTCCAGCTGCTAGTGCTTATAAGGCTACCTTCCACCTCTTCTGTGTGTATCTTGTATGTATCAATTATATATATGTGGATGCCATGGAGAGAGGAGATAATCACATGGCTCAGAAGGAGTTCCTGAAAGCGAGCCTGCTAGAGGACTGTTGAGAATTTCTAACCTGATGTCCAGCATGCTAGAGTTGGGGGAGTAGCCAGTGTTGAGCCAGGAGAGATTTTTTAAATTTCGGAACCTGTGATTTCATCAGTGTAGGGACCCAAGGATGAGAAAACTCCCTTTTCCAATGCACCAGCTCGAAAATTTACAGTCTAAGGGGGTTGTCTATCTACCTAGCTTGATTCCTGGTCTTTCTTAGGCATATACAGCCAGATAAAACCCAAAGCCCTTTGCAGTCTCCTAGCTAAACCTCACATAAATCATAATTGTCCTTTGCCTATTTCTTGTCCTCTTTCCAATCCCAACAAGGAGAGGTTTCAAATTGCAGGGGAAACCCCAAAAGACCAGAAGACTAGAACTCAAGGACTGAAAATTGCTCTCTCCTCAAGAGTCTCTCCTGTGCATCCTCCAGGTAAGATTGCTCAGCAATCCCAGACAAATGAAAGCCAGTTCTCTTCCTTCCCCTTTGAGGGAAAAAGAGCCCTCCCAACATCTCTCCATTCTAAGATAAGTTCATATTCTGCTGGAGAGGCTCAGGCACCAAGAAAGATGCCTTCTTCTGCCTTTTCATCTACTCTGCCCATGCTACAAGTCTTATTACTGGTATTTCGTGAATTCAAGAACTCTCCATTGTTAAAGGAAGGCCTAGCCTTATCTAGTGAGCCACCAGGACTGGAGGGGGCTCTGGCTCACCCAGCTGAAAGGTAGATTGGGAAGGGGAAGCCAGGATGCTGAAAGGCAGCCCTTCCTGACTGTAGATACCTGCAGGGATGCTGGGAATTGGCATCATTATCCCCATTCCTTTGGAGGAAGGACTACATCTTTAGAGCACCCTGGAACCAATGAAAATGTGTTTAGAGCAACACATTAACTTTTTGGCTCTAGAGGGACCCCCTGAAAGAAGGGGACACAGAAGAGGTAAGCTCGGATGGCCTCTACTCTCTTCCCCCTCCAATCAGTGCTTCATACCACTGCCTTAATCCTTTTTATTAAGTCTGATCATGGCACTCCTCAGCTCAGAAACCTTCAGTGGTTCCCTATTGCCTACCAAGGGAAGGTCTAACTCATTAGCATGGTAGTCAAGGCCCTCCACAGTCTGATACCACTCTGACTTTCCACTTTCATCTCACTAGTATTCCTCTCTTCCATATACTCTGCAGCCAAATTGGTCTTTGTCTGAACATATTCTATACCTTCTTATTTTCCCAACAAGAATATTTAGAAATAACTGATTCCATTAAAGGTCCTTTTTCCCCTGTAGAAGAATATAAATATTATAATAACAGCAAAGCACCATCTCATATACAGCAAATGAGAAAAAGAATTCAAAGCAATTAAATTGAATGCTAGAAGAGTTGGGAAGGAAGAATTGCACTCATCCATTGCTAGAAGAATTACGAATTCATAGGATCTATAAGAAGAGGAAAGTGAGGGCAGCTAGGTGGCACAGTGGATAAAGCACCGGACCTGGATTCGGGAGGACCTGAGTTCAAATCCGGCCTCAGACACTTGACACTTACTAGCTGTGTGACCCTGGACAAGTCACTTAACCCTCACTGCCCTGCAAAAAAAAAAGAAGAGGAAAGTGGGCAAACATAGTGAAAGTTACAAAAATTATCATACCCTCAAACCCTAAAATGGTCCTGTTATATAGTCCAGCCATTCTAGAGAACAATTTGGGACTATGCTTAAAGGGCTATAAAACTATGCATATCCTTTGACCCAGCAATACCAATACTAGGTCTGTATCCCAAAGAGATCAAAGAAAAAGTAAAAGAACCTGTATCTACAAAAGTACTTATAGCAGCAACTTTTGTAGTGGCAAAGAATTGGAAATCAAGGGGATGTCCATCAATTTAGGAATGGCTGAACAAATTGCAGTATAAGACTGTGATAGAAAACTATTGTGCTATAAGAAATGACAAGCAGGATGATTTCAGAAAAACCTGGAAAGACTCATGAACTGATGTATAGTGAAGTGAGCAGAACCAGGAGGACATTGTGCACAGTGAGAGCAGTATTGTTCTATGAGCAATTGTGAATGACTTAACTACTCTCAGCAATACAATGATTAGTCTCAAGGGACTAATGCTGAAGCATACTATCCACTCCCAAAGAAAGAACTGATATTGATTGAACACAGACTAAAAAAAAGAGCACTTATGGATTGTACATAAATAACCTATATCAGATTGGTTGCTGTCTTGTTGAGAGGGGAGGGAAGGAGAAAAATTTGGAACTCTAAATCTTATGAAAATAAATGTTGAAAACTACCTTTAGGGCAGCTAGGTGGCACAGTGGATAGAGCACTGGCCCTGGATTCAGGAGGACCTGAGTTCAAATCCGGCCTCAGACACTTGACACTTACTAGCTGTGTGACCCTGGGCAAGTCACTTAACCCCAATTGCCTCACCAAAAAAAGAAAAGAAAAGAAAACTACCTTTACATGTAACTGGAAAAAAATAAAATATCCTATATGTTGTTCCTTTGTAAAAAGAAAAGAAAAGAAAGAAAAAAGAAATGACAAGTAGCTGATAAGAAAGCATTGTTTTATCATTTATTTAACATTATTTTTGTGTTTCCCTATTTTAAAAATAAATCTATGATGTTAAATATGACTGTTTACATATATATACGTAGAATCAGACACATGTGCAAGATCAAATAGTCTGTAAAGGTTGCCTCAAGAGAAGACACTGGTATTTTTAGGTTTTCTGTTTCCTTTGGGTCTGTCTAGATTGGCCCACAGGAAATGAAATTAGCCAAGTCTTTCATTTACACCCAATATTGCTGCATGCATGGAGAACCAGCTTATGTCACTTTTGAAATAATATGACTAGGGAACCATGATCATACCAAAGTTGCTTGCCCCAAAACTTTGTCATATCCATCAGTTTAGTATTTATACCATATCATTCCTTTATTAGCTATTGTTAATATACAAGAATTAATTCTAAATGAATGAATGAATTAATGAATAGATAAATGAATGAACAAAAAAAATCCAAGAATTATATTGTTTGTGGTGCTTGTGTTTATTGGGTCACTGTTACAAAATGAATTTCCTGTTATTTCCTCTAATATTGTACTCAAGTATTTTCAATAAAATTGTGTCGCAAATTGAAAAGAAAGGAAAAAATAAGAAATGACCAGCAGAATTGTTTCAGAAAAACCCGGGGAGACTTATATGAACTCATGTAAAATGAGTGAACAAAACCAAGAGAACAATCTACACAGTAGCAGCAATACTGTAACAATAACCAATTGTGAAAGACTTAGTTAATTCTTAATTAATTAATTAATTAATTGATTCTTAGTTAATTACTTAATTCTAATTGATACAAGGATCCTACCACAACTCCAAAGGATTCATGATATAAAATTCTATTCATCTCCAGATAGAGAATTGATGGACTAAGAGTAGAAATTGAAGCATATTTTTCCCTTTATTTTTCTCGCTTTTTTTTTCAGAACATGGCTAATGCAGAAGTGTTTTGCATGACTTCGTATGCATAATGGATATCGTATTTCTTTCATTTTCAATGAGCAGGGGAGGGTAGATGGAAAGCACAATTTTGGAACTGAAAATAAAAACAAGATTTTAAAAATTGGGGGGGAAACAATAAATTTGGGGTAATAAAAATCTTTGGATAAAAAAGAAAGCTCAGCAGGGGAAGTGGTAAAGTTGGCTGCTGCTACCAACAACCTTGCCACACCTGCCAGGGTTCACATCCCTGTTATGTATGTCTCTTCTCCATTCACACAACCATTATTTCAGACACTATTATAAACTAATGGAGATGATGGAAAATGTTCTCCACATCCAGAAAAAAAGAACTGTGGATTCTGAATGCAGATTGAACCAGACTGTTTCTACTTTTTGTTGTTGTTGTTTTTTTCTTTTTTGAAATTTTTCCCTTTTCTTCTGATTCTTCTTTAACAATATGACTAATTCAGAAATATGTTTACTGTGATGGTACATATATAACCTATATCAGATTGCTTTCTGTCTTGGGGAGGGGGGAGGGAAGGAAGGGTGGGAGAAAAATTTGAAACTCAAAATCCTATGAAAACAAATGTTGAAAACTATCTTTACATGTAACTGGAGTTATGATATGAACTTTTTAGGATTTTTAAACTTTTATGATTTAAATTTTTATTTTCAATTTAAATTAGGATTTTAATTTTTAAACTTTAAACTTTTATGATTTAAAAAAAACAAAGAAATAAACTAATGGGGAAAAGCTTTTTTTAATCCTAGGAAGCTTTTAGTTCCTCTTCACATCCTACCAAGTAGGCAGCCATCTAATCTGCCTACAGAAGCTTTTGTATTTGCATCCTAGATTGCAGATATGAAGCTGAGGTCTATCTGGTCCATCCCTTACCCCTCCAATTTGGAGGAGAGGAAACTGAGGCCTAGTGACTTGCCCGAGGTCCCACTGACAACAAGTAGCAGGGTCGGGATTTAACCCCAATCCAGGATCCCTTCCCCCATACCTCACTGTCCCCCACTTGCCTCCTGTTACAATGGGACCTTGGCCTCTCCTGATCTCATCAATAATAACAAAAAGACACCTAATCTGTAAACCCATATGCTGCCCTGCTCCACCACTTCATTTGGACTGGGAGGCCCATGGCCAAAGTTGCTGACCAGGCCAACAGGAAGCAATTATGGAGCTGCTGAAAACCTGGCCCCATGAAGAAAATTGTCTGCTCATTATCACAATCTAGGTCCATTAATGCACATGCCACACACATCCCAACCCCACAGGGGAGCAGACACCCAGAGCAGCCACACCAGAGGAAAATCCCCTAATTAGTGGAGCTGCCCAGACCCACCACCATCGTCTGGTTCCTGTTGTGTCTGGCTCATCCTGGAGAATAATTAGCTGGCAGGATTACAGTGTTGGCCCTGAGAGAAATTCTTTCTCTATAAGAAATAGTTGGGATGACTCTCTGGGAGGGGAAGGGACAATGGGGATAACTATAGTGATTTCAAAAGCAGACAATATCCATAAAACCTTATTTTAAAAAAGAAAGAGTCTGCTTTTAGCCATTGTCAGCTGCAGCATCCAGGTTTCCAGCTTCCTAGCTAAAGCTGTCAGGAGAAGAGCAAGAAAATTGCAACCCACCCCCCCAACCCCCACCTAAAATGGCCATTTGAAAAGGAGGCTGGATTTTCAAGAGCAGGGAATAAATTTGAAACTGGGGAAATTGAACAAAGAAAAAAGAAAATGCCGTCTCCGAAGCCACTTTGCCCAAAGGTTATTTTTCTTCCTCTATGACAGGCCCCAATTAGTGCCAAGAAGAAATCCATGAAGTGGCCACATGCATTGGAATTCACACTATGGGAAGGTGTCATTGTGTAGGATGTGGTCATTACAGCATTTCAATTCAAATTAGCATGACACTTGCTGGCTCTAATGGGGCCTAGCTGTACTTCCCTTTGCCTCTTCCCCACATTCCCGTCCTCTCTCATCTCCCACTCTCACTCTATGTGTGGGACACTCTGCTAAGTATTGGGGATTATTTTTTCAAAGCCTTGTCCTCCAGGACTTCGTGTTCTAAAGGAGAGAGCAAGGTACGCTGGTCAGCGCATGGTAGCTGGATGCAGAGAACCTAAAAAGGAGCCCCAGAACAGTGGGGATGAAGACAGGCCCCTTGTAGAAATGGCTGCTCCAAAGAAAGCCAGGGGCTCTGGGAGACAGAGCTTTAAAGGCATGGGGAAAAGCCAGTGCAAAAAAGTGCAGAGACAAGAGAGGGGAGGGGAGCAATGCGTAAAAGGATTGGAAAGACAGGAAGGGGGCAGGCCATGAAAGGCTTGAAGTGCCCAAAGAGAGGACTTTAGATTTGATCCTGGAAGAAACACAAAGCCACTGGAGTTTATTAAGACAGTCAGACTTAAGCTTTAGAAAAATCACTTTTGTGCCAGTGGGAAGGATGGATTGGAGTGGGGAGACCAATTAGAAGGCTGCTGCAATTGTCCAGGAGAGCATTAATGAGGACTTGCACTAGGATGGTGGTTGTGTGCATGGAGTTTTTAAGCAAACAAAACCAATAGTTACGGGAAAAAAGTTAGAAAAAAAAGAAAAAGAAAGCAGAAAACTGGGGTTTGTAGAAAGTTTCTCTGTCAAAGGCCTCATTTCTCAAATATATAGGGAACTGAGCCAAACTTATGAAAATAAGAACTATTCCTCAATTGAGAAATGAGCAAAGGATGTGAACAAGCAGTGTTCAGAAATTAAAAAAAAAGAAATCAAAGCTATCAATAGCCATATGAAAAGATATTCTAAAGTGAGGAGAACCAGGAGAACATTGTACACAGTAACTGCACGCTGTGATAGACTTAGCTCTTCTCAGGAATACAATGATCCAAGACAATTCCAAAGGACTCATGATAGAAAATGTTCTCCACATCCAGAAAAAAGAACTGTAGATTCTGAATGCAGATTGAACCATACTGTTTCTATTTGGGGTTTTTTTGAGGTTTTTCCCTTTTGTTCTGATTCTTCTTTCACAACATGACTAATGCAGAAATATGTCTAATGTGATTATATATATATATATATATATATATATATATAACCTATATCAGATTGCTTTCTGTCATGAGGATGGGGGAGGGAAGGGAGGGAGGGGAAAAATTTGGAACTCAAAATGTTATAAAAACAAATGTTGAAAACTCTCTTTACATGTAACTGGAAAAAAATACTATTAAGATTGGGGAAAAAAGAAAAGATATTCTAAATCACTTCTGATTAGAGAAATGCAAATTAAAATAACTCTGAGATATCACCTCATACCTATCAGATTGACTAGGATGACAGAAAAGGAAAATGTGATTTAGGCAAGATCATACAGTCAAACTGTATCAGAAGTGAAAGGTAAGATTTGAACCCAGGTCTCTCTGAAACTCCTGTTTATCCACCATGTCATGCTGCCTCTAGCAAAAAATGTAAAGAGAACCATAATCCACATGAGAGTGTATTGAGTTCAGGGACCATTTTAGGGCCTTCTTTTTATCTCTAGTGCTTAGTATAATGGATGGCACAAAAGAAATGTTTAATGCTTGACCAGAGTACCAAGGATGAGGAATGCTATCTACTTTCAGACAGAAGTGATGGACTCAAGTTGAGGAGTAAGACATACATCTTTGGGTATGGCCACTGTGGGAATGTGTTTTGCTTGACTATGTATATTTGTTACAAGGGTTTGGTTTTCCTTTTTTTTCAGGGTGGGAAGGGGAAGGAAAGATGGAAAGGAGAGAAAACACATGGTTGTCCACTGAAAATATTTAATTTAACTTAAAAAATAAATACTTGCCAGAAGTAGAGGCCCATGTTCATAATCCCTGCCACTGGAGAGGCTAAGGCTGGTGGATTGCTTGAGCTGTGGCATTCTGAAACAAAGTGAGCTAAACAGATTGGCATAAAGATATTGAGCCCTTGGCAATGGGGGACCACCAGGCTGCCTACAGAGTGGTGAACTGGCCCAGGTCAGAAATGGAACAGCTCAAAGTTCCCATGCCAGGCAAGCGGCCAGATCGGGCCTGTGAGTGGCACTTCCAGCCTGTGCGAAGAAATAAGGACACCCAGTCTCAATAGACAAACGAGTAAATGAATGAATGAATATTTGTCGACTGAATTACTGACCTAGTCTTACTTGCTCCTATAAAGCAGACATTAAAGTCCAAAGTTTAGACATTAATTTCACAAGCTTCTAGAATAATTTCACTTCTAATTCCTCAAGCAGGTTCATAAGCCCCAAACGGTCAGTAGTGTCTTCCTCTTCTCCACCACAATCCTCCAAAAGCAGACTTTCAAACCTGATTCCCACTGCCTTTCCCAGTGGGCTCTTTTCCTCCTTCAGAGCTAGAGGAAGTATGGTATTGTAGATAGATTTGCAGCTGGCATCAGGAAAACCTGGGTTCACATCTTGCCTTACATACTTATAGTTATGTGACCCTGGGCAAAACACTTAACCTCTCTGGGCCTCAGTTTCCTCATCTTTAAGATGAGAGCATTGCACTCAATGACTTCCTAAGGTCCCTTCTAGCGCTAATATAGTCAGTCTTGCAGTATTTGTTGTGGTTGTTCAGTCATTTCAGTCGTGTCTGACTCTTCATGACCCCATTTGGGGTTTTCTTGGAAAAGGCAATGCATTGGTTGGCCATTAATTTCTCCAGCTCATTTTACAGATGAGGAAATGGAGGCAACAAGTTTAAGGG
Organism: Dromiciops gliroides; assembly: GCF_019393635.1. Lineage (NCBI taxonomy): Eukaryota > Metazoa > Chordata > Mammalia > Microbiotheria > Microbiotheriidae > Dromiciops > Dromiciops gliroides. Next base: position 38,823,847 of record NC_057867.1, on the reverse strand, counting down.
ACTTGCTCAAGGTCACACAGCTAGTAAGTGTCTGAGGCCAGATTTGAACTCAAAAAGATGAATTTTCCTGACTCCAGGCCTGGCACTCTATCTACTGTGCCACCTAGCTGCCCATATTGTAGCATTTACCATGCTTCAGAACCAGGATGTTCCCAATCAGTCCTTGGCAGGTTGATGGAGGGTTTAATATACCATAAATCTGCATATTTAGACATCTTCATGAAATCAGTCAGACATTATCTGCTCAGCTCTTAACTTGGATTTTTTCCCTCAGTCCCCTGACCCAGAACCAGCACAAATGATATCTCAGTCCTAGTCAGCCATGACACCCTTTTCCCTGGACAGCTATAGCCCCACCTCAACTCACTCCTGAGATCTGAGAAGTAGGCAATGCAAGCTAAATATGGGTGGTGAGGCAGCTAGGTGGCACAGTGGATAGAGCACCAGCCCTGGATTCAGGAAAACCTGAGTTCAAATCTGACTTCAGATACTTGACACTTACTAGCTGTGTGACCCTGGGCAAGTCACTTAACCCCCGTTGCCCCACCAAAAAAACCCATTCCTTTAAATATGGGTGAGGAATCGGGGAAGGGAGCACAAACAAACCTGTCCACCCTGCTCTCTGCTGCCTGATACACAGTTCTGGACTCAACTAAAGCTATTAAAGTTTAAAACTGAACCAAGACTTTGGGAACCCCTTGGATATACATATATAATATATATATGTGTGTGTTTATGAGTGTGTAATATATATACACACACAAATATATGCTTGTAGATATGGAAAGAAAGAGAGAAAGAAAGAAGGAAGGAAAGAAGGAAGGAAGGAAGGAAGGAAGGAAGGAAGGAAGGAAGGAAGGAAGGAAGGAAGGAAGAACAAGAAAGAAAAAAAGAGAAAGAAAGAAAGAAAGTAAATCTGGGGGACTGCTATTTGGTGGTGGTAGTAGTAGTAGTAGTAGTAGTAGTAGTAGTAGTAGTAGTAGTAGTAGGCCTCCACCAGTTGCGGACGACCATGGATCAGTGCCTTGAAGAGCCACAGGCCACAGTGTGGCTGTGCAGTCCAATACGGGAGCCACAGCTCCTGAGTGACTTATAACCGGTAACTGCCGCATCCCGTGTCATATCTACCCCATGAGGAGTAGCTGGAGTGTCCTCTCCAGGGCGCTGACCTGGGTGGATCAATATGGAAAACAAGCTGTTGCCCATGCAGCAGGTTTTCCCTCTCTGCGACATTGGTGGATCCAAAGGAGAGGCAGAGCCAATACAGTTTGGCACCAGTGCCGCCACAGGAGTTGTCAGAGGGATGTGATGTCCAACATCCAACTGCCTAAGGGACTCTGACTCCTGATTTTTCCTCGGGGTTGACTCCCGAAGCCTTTCCCATAGATGGGTATAGCCACAAGGCAGCTGAGGTTTAAAATCAGGGTTCCTTCCCCTAGGCGAGTTGCCTCCCAAGGCTAACAAGCCCCACCTGCCCGAAGCGACTGGTTTTAAGGCGCCAGTGACTCGCTTTCGCCCCTTCTCCTGTTAGTGGAAACAGTTCCGCCATGAGAAGGCCAGGAGTTGGGCTTCAGTTGTCAGAGACTATTTGAGACACACGCTATTGGAGCATTTTATAGAGTGGGAGTTTATCCACACTCCCACCCCGGCAAGACAAACCTTTGGTAACACTCACAATATATATCTTAATCTAGGATGCCAATCTGGATAATTTATATGTTTGTAAATACTCATCCATTTCATTGAGATTGTTGGTTTTATTGGAATATAGTTGGGCAAAATAGCTACTAACTGCTATTATTTCCTCTTCATTGGTTGTGAATTCACCCTTTTCATTTTTTATACTAGTCATTTGATTTTCTTCTCTCTTTTTAAAAATTAAGTTGGCCAATGGTTTATCTATTTATTACTTTTTTCAAAAACCCAATTTCCCTAATGGATACTGATGCAAAAATATTAAATAAAATGCTAGCAAAGAGATTATAGAAATATATTGCAGAGATCATATACTATGACCAGGCCAGAATTAGACTTGGAATGCAGGGCTGGTTTAATATTAAATCTAGGTTGACCTTATAGGAACCATAGCTCTAAAGTGATATTTATTTGAAAATATATGGGGTGGGCAGAGCCAAGATGGTGGAGAGAAGCCAGGAAGTTGCCTGAGCTCTCCCAAGTTTCACTCAAAAACATTTAATCAAGCCTCTAAACAGATGCAGAAACTACAGAACCTACAAAAAGCAGAAAGACACAATCTTCCAACTTGAGATAATTTGGAAGACTTCAGGAAAGGTCAGTCTCACTCGGACAAAAGGGGAACGCAGCACAGCTCACAGCACAGTGCTGCACTGAGTGGGTCTGGGCAAGTCAGCAGGAAGCTCTTGGCCACAGTAGAGCAACTGAAGCCCCTTGATCCAGGCTCAGAAATCTAGTGGTGCAGCAGGCCAGTTGTGAGATCCACCAGCACAAGTTGAGAGGGCAGGCTGCCAGCTGGAGGGCCACCCACAGGGCAGGGGTGACCAGGCCTGGCCATCCCAGCATACTGGGAGCAAGTACAGGGAGCAAGCCCAGGGCAGTGAGAAATCTACAAGCCATAGAAGCCTCAGAGTAGAAAGTCAATGACACAGCCCCTACACCCCAGCACAAGAAGTTCGAAACAGTCACCTTTGTGCCCAGGAGCAGACTTCAACTTTAAAAAAATAAGCTGCAATATGAGTAAGAAACAGAGGGGCAGCTAGGTGGTGCAGTGGATAGAGCACTGGCCCTGGATTCAGGAGGACCTGAGTTCAAATCCGGTCTCAGACACTTAACACTTACTAGCTGTGTGACCCTGGGCAAGTCACTTAACCCCAACTTCCTCACACCAAAAAAACAAAAAAAAAACAAAAAAGAAAAAGAAGAAGGCTCTTAACATTAACATTTCTGTGTGGATAGGGAAGATCAAAACAAAAACTCAGATGAGGACAATACTCTCAAATCGCCTACATGTAAAGCCTCAAGAGGGAAAATGACTTGGTCTCAAAACCAAAGAGCCTTCTTGGAAGAGCTCAAAAAGGATTTTATAAATCAATTGAGGAGGGGCAGCTAGGTGGCGCAGTGGATAGAGCACCTGCCCTGGAGTCAGGAGTACCTGAGTTCAAATCCGGCCTCAGACACTTAACACTTACTAGCTGTGTGACCCTGGGCAAGTCACTTAACCCCAATTGCCTCACTAAAAAAATTTTTTTAATTTTTTTTAAATCAATTGAGGGAGCAGCTAGGTGGCGCAGTGGATAAAGCACTGGCCCTGGATTCAGGAGGACCTGAGTTAAAATCCAGCCTCAGACACTTGACACTTACTAGCTGTGTGACCCTGGGCAAGTCACTGAACCCTCATTGCCCCTCAAAAAAAATCAATTGAGAGAGGTAGAAGAAAAAATGGAAAGAGAAATGAAAGCAACACAAGAAAATTGTGAAAAAAGAATCAGCAGCTTGGAAAAGGAAGCACATTCCTTAAAAAATTCATTTGGCCAAATGGAAAAGGAAGTGCAAAAGCTTACTGAAGAAAACAATGCCTTAAAAATTCGAATTGGACAGAAGGAAAATAATGACTCCATGAGACACCAGGAATCGATCAAACAGAATCAAAAGAATGAAAAAATAGAACAAAATGTGAAATACCTCATTGGAAAGACAACTGAGTTGGAAAATAGATATAGGAGAGACAATTTGAGAATTATTGGACTACTTGAAAGCCATGATAAGAAAAAGAGTCTAGACACCATATTCCAGGAAATTATCAAGGAGATCTGCCCTGATATTACAGAATCAGAGGATAAAATTATCATTGAAAGAATCCACAAGGGCAGCTAGGTGGTGCAGTGGATAAAGCACCGGCCCTGGATTCAGGAGGACCTGAGTTCAAATCTGGCCTCAGACACTTGACACGTACTAGCTGTGTGACCCTGGGCAAGTCACTTAACACTCACTGCCCTGCAAAAGAAAAAGAAAAAGAAAAAGAAATAATCCACCGGTCACCTCCTGAAAGAGATCCCAAAAGGAAAACTCCAAGGAATATTGTAGCCAAATTCCAGAATTATCAAGTGAAGGAGAAAATACTCCAAGCAGCCAGAAAAAAGCAATTTAAATATCATGGAGCCAGGGGCAGCTAGATGGCACAGTGGTTAAAGCACTGGCCCTAGATTCAGGAGTACCTGAGTTCAAACGTGGCCTCAGACACTTGACACTTACTAGCTGTGTGACCCTGGGCAAGTCACTTAACCCCCATTGCCTGCAAAAAAAACAACAACAACAACAAAAAAAATATATATATATATCATGGAGCCACAGTCAGGATTACTCAGGACCTGGAAGCTTCAACATTAAAGGATTGCAAGGCTTGGAATATGATATTCCAAGAAGGTAAATGAGCTTGGATTGCAGCCAAGAATCTATTACCCAGCAAAACTGACCGTTCTCTTTCAGGGGAAAAGATGAACATTCAATGAAATTTGGAACTTTCAAGGTTTCCTGATGAAAAGACCAGAACTGAATAGAAAATTCAATCTTAACATATAAGACTCAAGAAAAGTTTAAAAAGGTAAATAGCGGGGGTGGGGCAGCTAGGTGGCGCAGTGGATAAAGCACCAGCCCTGCATTCAAGAGGACCTGAGTTCAAATTTGGCCTCAGACACTTAACACTTACTAGCTGTGTGACCCTGGGCAAGTCACTTAACCCCAACTGCCTCACACACAAAAAAAGAAGAAAAAAGGTAAACAGAGAGGAAAAAGTTATTCAGTATGGTTAAACTGTTTACATTCTTACATGGGAAGATAATATTTATAACGCTTGAGAACTGTATCTCTATTTGAACATAAATTGTATTTGATGTGATGATATAAGGAAAATTAAAGGGTAAAAAAGGAGTTTTGGGGGAGAAGAGAAAAGGGGAGGTGGAATGGGTTTAATTACATCATATGAAGAGATGCAAAAAAAACTATTACAATGGAGGGAAAGAAGGGAGGGGTGAGCATTGTTTCATCCTTACCCTCATAAGATTTGGTTCAAAAAGGGAATAAAATATATGTTCATTTGGATAAAGAAATTTAGCTTGGGGCAGCTAGGTGGCGCAGTGGATAAAGCACCAGCCTTGGATTCAGGAGGACCTGAGTTCAAATCTGTCCTCAGACACTTGACACTTACTAGCTGTGTGACCCTGGGCAAGTCACTTAATCCCAATTGCCTCACCAAAAAAAAAAGAAACAAAGAAACAAAAAAAGAAATTTAGCTTATTCTTTAGGGAAGTAAAAGGGTAAGGGAAAATGGGGGCACTGATAGAAGAGAGGGCAGAAGCAAGGAAGAAAATGGTAAAGAAAAGGGAGGGGGCTGGTAAAAGGGAGGGCAGATTGGGGGAAGCAGCAGTAAGAAGCAAAACGTTGGTGAGGAGAAATAAGGTGAAAGAAGGGGGGAAGCACAAAGGGGGTAAATAGAATAGAGGGAAATAGACAGTAATAATAACTGTGAATGTGAATGGGATGAACTCTGCCATAAAATGGAAGTGAATAGCAGAGTGGATTAAAAAACAGAATCCTACAATATGCTGTGTACAAGAAACAGATCTGAAGCAGAGAGATACACACATTGTAAAAGTAAAAGGCTGGAGCAGAATATTTTATGCTTCAGCTGAAGTAAAAAAAAAAATCAGGGGTAGCAATCCTTATCTCAGACAAAGCAAAGGCAAAAATAGATCTAACTAAAAGAGATAAGGAAGGAAACTACATCTTGCTGAAAGGTACTATAGATAATGAAGTAATAACAATACTACACATGTATGCACCAAGTGGTATAGCATCCAAATTCTTAGAGAAGTTAAACAAGTTACAAGAGGAAATAGACAGCAAAACTATATTAGTGGGGGATCTGAATCTTCCCCTCTCTGAATTAGATTAATCTAGCCACAAAATAAATAAGAAAGAAGTGAAAGAAGTGCATAGAATGTTAGAAAAGTTAGATATGATAGATGTCTGGAGAAAATTGAATGGGGATAGAAAGGAATATACCTTTTTCTCAGCGATACATAGCACATATTCAAAAATTGACTATGTATTGGAGCACAAAAACCTCTTAGTCAAATGTAGAAAGGCAGAAACAGTAAATGCATCCTTCTCAGATCATGATGCAATAAAAATTACATGTAATAGAAAGCCATGGAAAGATAGACTGAAAATTAATTGGAAACGAAATACTTTCATTCTAAAGAATGAGTGGGTCAAACAACAAATCATAGAAACAATCAATAACTTCATCCAAGACAATGACAATAATGAGACAACATACCAAAATCTATGGGATGCAGCCAAAGCAGTGCTTAGAGGAAATTTTATATCTCTAAATGCTTACATCAATAAAAAAGGGAAAGAAGAGATCAATGAATTTTGGGCATGAAACTTAAAAAACTAGAAAAAGAACAAATTAAAAATCCCCAATTAACCACTAAATTAGAAATTCTGAAAATTAAAGGAGAAATTAATATAATTGAAAGCAAGAAAACCATAGAATTAATCAATAAAACTAAGAGCTGGTTTTATGAAAAAAACAATAAAATAGATAAACCATTGGTTAATTTGATTTTAAAAAGAAATAAGAAAACCAAATTGCCAGTATCAAAAATGAAAGGGGTGGGGCAGCTAGGTGGCACAATGGATAGAGCACCGGCCCTGGATTCAGGAGGACCTGAGTTCAAATCCGGTCTCAGATACTTAACAATTACTAGCTGTGTGACCCTAGGCAAGTCACTTAACCCCAATTGCCTCACCAAAAAAAAAAAACGAAAGGGGTGATTTCACCACCAATGAAATGGAAATTAAAGCAATAATTAGGAACAATTTTGCCCAACTTAATGCCAATAAATTTGACAATCTAAATTAAATGTATAAATATTTACAAAGATACAAATTGCCCAGGTTAACTGAAAAGGAAATAAAATCCTTAAATAAGCCCATATTAGAAAAAGAAATTGAACAAGCCATTAATGAACTTCCTAAGAAAAAATATCCAGGGCCACATGGGTTTACAAGTGAATTCTACCAAACATTTAAAGAACAATTAATTCCAATATTATACAAATTATTTGGAAAATAGGTAAAGAAGGAGTGCTACCAAATTACTTTTATGACGCAAATATCATGGTGATACCCAAATCAGGCAGAGCCAAAACAGAGAAAGAAAATTATAGACCAATTTCCCTAATGAATATTGATGCTAAAATCTTAAGTAAGATATTGGCAAGAAGATTACAGCAAGTGATCACCAGGATAATACACTATGACCAGGTGGGATTTATACCAGGAATGCTGGGCTGGTTCTACATTAGGAAAACTATTAACATAATCAACCACATTGATAAGAAAACTAACCAAAATCATATGATTATCCCAATAGATGCAGAGAAAGCTTTTGACAAAATACAGCACTCATTCCTAATAAAAACACTAGAGAGCTTAGGAATAGATGGAGCTTTCCTTAAAATAATAAGCAGTATCTACCTAAAATCATCAGCAAGCATTATATATAATGGAGATAATTTAGAGGCCTTCCCAATAAGATCAGGGGTGAAACAGGGATGTCCATGATCACCTCTATTATTCAATATTGTACTAGAAATGTTAGCTTTAGCAATCAGAGAAGAAAAAAGAATTAAAGGAATCTTGAAACAATTATCAACTTTAGCAAAGTTGCATGATATAAAATAAACCCACATAAATCATCAACATTCCTATACATGACCAACAAAGTCCAGCAGCAAGAGATAGAAAGAGAAATTCCATTTAAAGTAACGGTTGACAAAATAAAACACTTGGGAGTCTACTTGCCACGACAAACCCAGGAACTCTATGAACACAATTACAAAACAGGTTTCATACAAATCAAATCAGATCTAAATAACTGGAAAAATATTAATTGCTCATGGATAGGCCTAGCTAATATAATAAAAATGACAATTCTACCTAAATTAATTTACTTATTCAGTGCCATACCAATCAGACTACCTAAAAATTATTTTAATAGAGCTAGAAAAAATAATAACAAAATTCATCTGGGAAAACAAAAGGTCAAGAATATCAAGGGAACTAATGAAAAAATGCACAGGAAGGTAATCTAGCTGTACCAAATCTGAAGCTTTACAACTGTAACGATTGGAATGACGCCACCTGCTGGAGACTTACTGTAGAAGAGTTCCACCCATGAAGCGAAGGTCTTTGAAGGCAAGACCAGGAGTCTTTTCTTTGGCATCAGGAAGTGACGTTGGGTAGTGGGAGGAAGAAGGAAGAGACTAGCGCTCTGTCTGGCTCTCTCTTTCCTCTGCACTCTGGTGGAGTGTGGAGCTAGAAATGTGCTCTCCCTTTAATAGATAGGAATCTAGGCCTTTCTCTCTCTCTTTACCAAATTCTTATTCTCCTTAATAAATGCTTAAAAGTCTAACTCTTGCTAAAGCTTATAATTTATTGGCGACCATTCATTAGATATTTTAGACAGTTTAGCTAGAATTTTAGCCCTTAACACTACAAAGCAGGCCGTCACCAAAACTATTTGGTACTGGCCAAGAAATAGAGTGGAGGTTCAATGGAATAGGTTAGGCACAGAAGACACAGTAGTAAATTACTTTAGTAATGTACTGTTTGATAAACCCAAAGAATCTAGCTTCTGGAATAGGAATTCAGTATTTGACAAAAACTGGAAGATAGTATGGCAGAAACTGGGCATAGACCAACATCTTACACCTTATACTAAAATAAGATCAAAATGGGTACATGATTTAGACATAAGAGATGATACCATAGGTAAATTAGGAGAAGAAGGAATAGTCTACCTTTCAGATCTTTGGAAAGGAGAACAGTTTATGACCAAACAAGAGATAGAGAATATTATGAAATACAAAATGTAAGACTTTGATTACATTAGATTAAAAAGGTTTTGTACAAACAGAAGCAATGCATCCAAAATTAGAAGGGAGGCAGAAATCTGGGAAACAATTTTTATAGCCAGTACTTCTGATAAAGGCCTCATTTCTAAAATATATTGGGAACTAAATCAAATTTATAAGAATCTAAGTCATTCCCCAATTGAGAAATGGTCAAAGGATATGAACAGGCAGTTTTCTGATGAAGAAATCAAAGCTATCTATTCCCATATGAAAAATGCTCTAAATCACTATTGATTAGAGAAATACAAATCAAAATAACTCTGAGGTACCACCTCACACCTATCAGATTGGCTAATATGACAAAAAAGGAAAATAATAAATGTTGGATAAGCTGTGGAAAAATTGGAACACTGGTGCATAATTGGTGGAGCTGTGAACTGATCCAACCATTCTGGAGAGCAATTTGGAATTATCCCCAAAGGGTTATAAAGCTCTGCATACACTTTGTTTTTTTAGTGAGGCAATTGGGGTTAAGTGACTTGCCCAGGGTCACACAGCTAGTAAGTGTTAAGTGTCTGAGGCTGGATCTGAATTCAGGTCCTCCTGATTCCAGGGCCAGTACTCTATCCACTGCGCCACCTAGCTGTCCCTCTGCATACACTTTGACCCAGCAACACTACTATTAGGTCTTTTTCCCAAAGAGATCATAAAAAAAGGGGAAAGGACCCACATGTACAAAAGTATTTATAGCTGCTTTTTTGTGGTGGCAAAGAATTGGAAATTGAGGGGTTGCCCATCAAGTGGGGAATGGCTGAAAAAGTTGTGGTATATGGATGTAATGGAATACTATTGTGCTGTAAGAAAAAATGAGCAGGTGGATTTCAGAGAAACCCAAAAGGACTTGCATGAACTGATGCTGAGTGAGATGAGCAGAACCAGGAGAATACTGTACATAGTATCATCAACATTATGTGTTAATCAACTGTGATAGACTTGATTCTTCTTCGCAATACAACTGTACAAGATAGTTCCAAAAGACTCATGATGGAAAATGTTCTCCAAATCCAGAAAAAAAAAAGAACTGTGGAATATGGATGCAGATTGACCCATACTATTTCTATTTTTTTTGTTTTTTTTTCTTTTCTGAGGTTTTCCCCTTTTTTCTGATTCTTCTTTCACAGCATTCTAATGCAGAAATATGTTTAATGTGATTATACGTTTATAACCTATATCAGATTACTTGCTGTCTTGGGGAGGGGAGGAAGGAAGGGGAGGGAAAGAGAAAAATTTGAAACTAGAAATCTTATAAAAGCAAATGTTGAAAACTATCTCTACATGTAACTGGAAAATTTAAAAATACTTTTATAATAAAAAAGAAAAAAATAAAATATATGAAAAATAGGGGGCAGCTAAGTAGCACAGTAGATAAAGAATCAGCCCTGGATTCAGGAGGACCTGAGTTCAAATCCGGCCTCAGACGCTTGATACTTACTAGCTGTATGACTCTGGGCAAGGCACTTAACCCTCATTGCCCCACAAAAATATATGTGTGTATGAAAAATAATCAACAATATAAGCTGTATGTTATACAAGGCAGATTTGTGGGTTAAGTCCAGCCTGTGTTCAGAACAATAGGGTAATAAAAATTCCAATTCCTGAACATACCCTGTAATTCAAGCCTAAATCAGGCTTCCTTCTTTCATCTCTCACCTATGCCCAATTTCCAGAATCATCAAATAACAGAAACTGTCTTCTGTCTAATCAGCAATTGAGTCCAAAAAAGAACACCTTTTGGAGGATATCATCTACATTTGTCCCATTATTTTCCACCCTCTCCATCTCCAATGCTATACCTAGACAGTGATCACTAATGCTCACAGCCATGGGCCAGTGACCAAAAAAAAAAAAAAAAACCCAAAAACCTTTCCATTGCAGTTATTAAGACTAATTATTATGGAGGCAGCTAGGTGGCGCAGTGGATAAAGCACCCGCCCTGGATGCAGGAGGACCTGAGTTCAAATTCGGCCTCAGACACTTGGCACTTACTAGCTGGGGCAAGGCACTTAACCCTCACTCCACCGCAAAAAAAAAAAAGAGAGACTAATTACTATGGTTCTGAGGACCATAGATCTAGAATTGAAAGGCATCTTAGAGCTTAGTGTCCAGCTCCCTCTTTTTACAGATAAGGGAACTGAGACTCAAAGAAGTCAGGTGATGTACATGACGGGTAAAGGGCAGGGAAATGGACTCACCAAGTACTGCTCACATACCCCATTGATCTAATGAATTCAAAGACAGAGGGAAAGGTCCCATATAGACCAAAATACTCATAGCAGAACTTTTTGTGGTGGGAAAAAAAGTAAATGCTGGCGCAGTGGATAGAGCACTGGCCCTGGATTCAGGAGGAACTGATTTCAAATCCAGCCTCAGACACTTAACACTTACTAGCTGTGTGACCCTGGGCAAGTCACTTAACCCCAATTGCCCCACAAAAAAAGAAAAAAGTAAATGCGCATATTGGGAAAATGGCTAAACAAACTGTAATGATGAATGAAGTAAATATTACTACACTGTAAGAAATGATGACTAGGGTGAAGAACTTAAAATGCAGAAAGAAGCACACATTTTTAGATATGGCTAATGGTGGAATTTGTTTTGCCAGATTATAAAGTTACATAGTAAGAACTTTTATTTGGGGAGGCTCAGGTGGTTTTTATTTACTCAGTGAGGGGCAGGGTAGCAGGAGAGATAGATTAATTTTGATTTTTTTATTTCTTTAAAATGATGAATAGGAAGCATTCAGAGATTCACAGGAAGAGGTTCATGAACTGATGCAAAATGAAGAAAAGAGAAGTAGAACAATTGACATAATGCCCTATTCTTTGTGTCCCTAACACAGCACAGTGCCTTAGATGTAGTAAATACTTCAACAAGTGCTTGTTAACTTGACTTGACAATGACCAAAATAATGTAGAAATATAGCCTTTTACCTCTGAATTCCTTTATTTTCTTAAAAAAAAAATAATTTTAGGGGCAGCTAGGTAGCGCAGTGGATAGAGCACCGGCCCTGGAGTCAGGAGTACCTGAGTTCAAATCCGGCCTCAGACACTTAACACTTACTAGCTGTGTGACCCTGGGCAAGTCACTTAACCCCAATTGCCTCACTAAAAAAAAATAATAAAAATAATTTTAGGGGCAGCTAGGTGGCACAATGGATAGAGTACTGGCCCTGGATTCAGGAGGACCTGAGTTCAAATCTGGCCTCAGATGCTTAACATTTACTAGCTGTGTAACCCTGGGCAAGTCACTTAACCCCAATTGCCTCACCAAAAATAATAATAATAATAATAATTTTAGGGGGCAGCTAAGTGGTACAGTAGATAAAGCACCAGCCCTGGATTCAGGAGGACCTGAGTTCAAATACAGCCTCAGATACTAGACATTTACTAGCTGTGTGACCGTGGACAAGTCACTTAACCCTCATTGCCCCACAAAAAAATAAAATAAAAATAATTTTTATTTTTCAAGGAACAAGAATTTTTAAATTCATCTGCCCCCCCCCACTCACTCCCCTTCTCAAACTGAACAAAGCAAAACAAAGAAACCCAAAAACCAACTCCCTCCATATATACCTATGTGGTCGAGCACAAATTCCTACATTGGACATATCCAAAAACATGGGTCTCTTGTACATTGCAATTTCATCACCTCTTTGCTAAGTGGCATGTTTCATCTTTCTTTTTGTGAAGCTGTAATTGATTATTGCATTGATCAGAGTTCAAAACTCTTTGGTTTTTGTTTTTTGTGGACCAATGGGGGTTAAGTGACTTGCCCAGGGTCACACAGCTAGTAAGTATCAAGTGTCTGAGGCCGGATTTGAACTCAGGTACTCCTGAATTCAGGGCCGGTGCTTTATCCACTGCGCCACCTAGCTGCCCCAAAAATCTTTCAAAACTGTTTCTATCTGTAGTAGTAGTAGGCCTCCACCAGTTGCTGACACCCATGGATCAGCGCCTTGAAGAGCCACAGACCACAGTGTGGCTGTGTGTTGTATCTACCCCATGAGGAGTAGCTGGAGTGTCCTCTCCAGAGCGCTGGCCTGGGTGGATCAATATGGAAAACAAGCTGTTGCCCATGCAGCAGGTTTTCCCTCTCCCCGACATTGGTGGATCCAAAGGAGAAGCAGAACCAATATAATTTGGCACCAGTGCCACTGCAGGAGTTGCCAGAGGGATGTGATGTCCAACATCCAACTGCCTAAGGGACTCTGACTCCTGATTTTTCCTCGGGGTTAACTCCCGAAGCTTTTCCCATATATGGGTATAGCCACAAGGCAGCAGAGGTTTCAAATCAGGGTTTTCCTTCCCCTAGGCAAGTTGGCTAACAAGGCTGATGAGCCCCACCTGCCCGAATTTCTATCTGTAATGTTATTATATAAATTGTGCTTCTGGTTCTGCTCTTAGACGTCTTCCCCAGGAGGCAGCTAGGTGGTACAGTGGATAAAGCACCAGCCCTGGACTCAGGAAGACCTGAGTTCAAATCCGATCTCAGACACTTGACACTTACTAGGTGTGTGACCCTGGCCAAGTCACTTAACCCTCATTGCCCCAGAAAAAAAAGATGGAGAACTGCAGGGGTACCAGAAGTTGGTGAAGGGCAACCATAGGCCCCATTTTTGAATAGGGAAGAGATTGGAATCTACAAACTATAGGTCAGTATGGTGGACTTTGATTTCTGGCAAAACTCTAGGACATATCATGAAAGAGAAAAAGAGGGGCAGCTAGATGGCAGAGTGGATAAAGCACCAGCCCTGGATTCAGGAGGACCTGAGTTCAAATTTAACCTCAGACACTTGACACTTACTAGCTATGTGACCCTGGCCAAGTCACTTAACCCTCATTGCCCCGGGGGGGGGGGACAAAAACAATTATGACTTCAGGAAAACTGAAGATGAAGCATACTTCCTATCCTTTGCACTATAGGTACAGGATAAAATATACACTTTTAGACATGATCATTGTGTAAATTGGTTTTGCTTGCCTATATCGATTGGTTATGAGAGAGGGTTTCTATTGTAAATAGTTGATGGGTAATAATAATGATGCAAAAAAGGAAGAAAAAAGCTCCAGTGAAATATGTCTGACTGTTCCTTCTCTGTCTCCTTTCCTGGAGCCTCCTCCAGATCCCACTCATTAACCACAGGAGTCCCCTGGGGCTCTGCCTTGGGTCCTCTTCCCTTCTCCCCCAATACTAGCTCACTTGGTGATTCTGTGTGGATCACCTGGATGTCAGAGAATTACAAAATCATATAACTAGTGATCTAGTTGGAAAAGATCTCAACATTCAAATCTGGGCTCAGACACTTACTAGCTGGGCAAGCCACTTAACCCCAATTGCCTCAAAAAAAAATAATAAAGAAAAGAAAGTAGGGATTGAAAAGATCTCAACAATCCAATTCCTGCACAAAAGGAAGGAGTCCCAGGTTGTCATGGCTTTTGGTTTTCCTGTGTTCTCAGTTGGAGAGTTTGGGGTGGGGGAGGTGGAGCAGGAGAATGAGAAGCCAGAATTTAGCTCATTAAAACAAATACAAGAGGCAGCTAGGTGGCGCAGTGGATAGAGCACCGGCCCTGGAGTCAGGAGTACCTGAGTTCAAATCCAGCCTCAGACACTTGACACTTATGTGTGACCCTGGGCAAGTCACTTAACCCCAATTGCCCCACAAAAAAAATACAATTTTTCAAAATCCCACTGTGATATATGAAGGCCCCCAAGGAGAGAGAGCCCATCATTGTTCATTGAACTTAAAAATGGCTTCTCAGCACCTTCCTCCCATTGCTCCTGGGTCAGATGGAACAAGTCCAGTCCCTCCTCCATGGAAGAGAGCTGTAACGTGCCCCCAAATCTTCCTTTCTCTTCTCCAGGTTAAACATACCTACACCCTTCAATCAGTCCTCATATAACATGGACTCAGATGCAGCTGGTAGCACAGAGGAGAAAGGCCTGGACCTGGAGTCAAGAAGACCTGAGTTCAAATCCAGCTCTGATACGTCCTAGCCATGTGACCCTGGGCAAGTCACTTCACCTCTGTCTGCCTCAAGTTCCTTACCTATGAAATGGAAATAATACCTCCCAAGGACAATGGTGAAGGCCAAATGAGATAATATTTGTAAAGTGCTTAGCACAGGGCACATAGTAGGCGTTTGATAAATGCTTGTTCCCTTCACCCTCCTCCTCTGAACACTTTCCAGCTTATCAGGCTCTTAAATGGTGGTACCCAGAACTGAACACGGGACTGACAAGGGCACAAGACTATGGGACAATATCCCCTTCCTGTTCCTGGCAGATCTGCCCCTCTGAATATAGCCCAAGATCCCATGAGCTTTGGGGGCCACCACAACACCTATCTCATAATGCTGGCTCATATAGGGCTAGGAGTCCATTAACACCTCCCTCTCCCAACCTTTCTTTTTTTAATAAAAGTATTTTATTATATTCCAGTTACATATAGAGATAGTTTTCAACATTTGTTTATCTAAGATTTCCAATTTCAATTTTTTCTCCCTCCCTCCCCTCCCTCCCCCCTCCCCTAGAGAGCAGGTAATCTGATATAGGTTTTATCTATCTATCTATCTATATATATATATAGATAGATAGATAGATATGTATATGTATATATGTATATAATAACATTAAATCTATTTCTGCATTCGTCATGTTATAAGAGAAGAATCAGAGCAAAAAGGAAAAACCTCAAAAAAAGAAAAACAACAGCACCAATAGTAGGGTCCAATCAGCATCCATATTCCAGAGTTCCTTTTTTTCTGGATTTGGAGAGCCTTTTCCATCATGAGTCCTTTGGAACTTTCTTGTACCGTCTCCCAACCTTTCTTAAAGCAATAGTACTGTCTATCCAGGACTCTCCCATCTTTTTTTTTTTTTTTTTTGCAGGCAATGGGGGTTAAGTGACTTGCCCAGGGTCACAGAGCTAGTAAGTGTCAAGTGTCTGAGGCCGGATTTGAACTCAGGTCCTCCTGAATCCAGGGCCAGTGCTTTAACCACTGTGCCATCTAGTTGCCCTCAGGACTCTCCCATCTTACACTTGTGAAGTTCATTTCCCCCTCAATATGTTTTTATTCATTTAATTAAATATTTCTCAATTATATGCAAAAAAAAATTTTAACTTTTTAAAGTTTTATGTTCCAAATTCTCTCTTCCCCTCCAAGAGCATCTTCTTCCTGGAGAAGACAAATAATTTAATATAGATTACACAAGCCATGTAAAACATATAATCATATTAGCCACGTAGCAAAAGAAAATACAGATTAAAAAAAGAAAAATAAGGGCAGCTAGGTGAGGCAGGGGATAAAGCCCCGGCCCTGGATTCAAGAGGACCTGAGTTCAAATCCAGCCTCAGACACTTGGCACTCACTAGCTGTATGACCCTGGACAAGTCACTTAACCCTCATTGCACGGCCCCACATCACTCCCCCCCCCAAAAAAAAAAGAAAAGAAAGAAAAAGAAAGTTTAAAAAGTATATATCTAGGGGCAGCTAAGTGGCACAGTGGATAAAGCACTGGCCCTGGATTCAGGAGGACCTGAGTTCAAATCTGGTCTTAGACACTTGACACTTACTAGCTGTGTGACCTTGGGCAAGTCACTTAACCCTCATTACCTCACCAAAAAAAAGTATGCCTTTATCTGCATTCAAACTTTATCATTTCTTTCTTTGGAAGTGGATAGTATTTTTCTGTTCATTTGTTTATTTTATTTTATTTCTTGCGGGGCAATAAGGGTTAAGTGAATTGCCCAAGGTCCCACAGCTAGTAAGTGTCAAGTGTCTGAGGTCAGATTTGAACTCAGGTCCTCCTGAATCCAGGGCCAGTACCTTATCCACTGTACCTGCCACCTAGCTATCCCATGGATAGCATTTTTCAGCATGAGTCCTTTGGAATTGTCTTGAATCATCCTCATCACTTCCTATAGCACAATAACACTCCATCACCATCATATGCCACATCTTGTTCAGCCATTCCCCAATTGATGGCCATCCCTTCAATATCCAATTCTTTGCCACCACAAAAAGAACTGCTATAAATATTTTTGTACATATATGTACTCTTTCTTTTTCTTTGATCTCTTTGGAATACAAAACTAGTAGTGGTTTTTCTAGGTCAAAGGCAATAATTTTATAGCCCTTTGAGCATAGTTCCAAATTGATCTCCAGAACAGCTGGACCAATTCATAAATCTATCAACTGTTCATTAGTGTATTTTTCCCTCATCCCCTCCAGCATTTTTCATTTCGGATAGGTGGGAGGTGGTTACTCAGAGTTGTTTTAATTTCCATTTATCTAATCAATAGTGATTCAGAATATCTTTTTATACAACTATCGATAGCTTTGATTTCTTCTTCTGAAAACTGCCTGTTCATGTACTTTGACCATTTATCACTTGGGGAATTCATCAAATTAATTTTATTAATTTGACTCAATTCTATACTTAGTATATATTTGAGAAATGAGGCCTTTATCATAGAAACTTGCTGTAAAAATTTTTGCATTAGGGGCAGCTAGGTGGCCCAGTGGATAAAGCACCAGCCCTGCATTCAGGAGTACCTGAATTCAACTCCAGCCTCAGACACTTGACACTTACTAGCTTTGTGACCCTGGGCAAGTCACTTGACCCCCGCTGCCCTGCAAAAAAAAACCCCAAACAAATAAACAAACAAAAATTTTGCATTACTTCATTGTCTGTGGTCCCTTTTAACAAAATGTAGTTTCCCTGATTATCCCTTTTAATTTGTTCTTTTTTGCTTTTGATTTGTCTGAGATCATGATTGCAATCCCTCCCTTTTTTAATTCAGCTGAAACATATTAAATTCTGTTCCAGCCCTTTATTTTAAGTCTGTGTGTGTGTGTCTTTCTGTTTTAAGTGTGTCTCTAGTAAACAACATATTGTTGGATTCTGGATTGTGGAGAGAGAAAAGGGAATATTCTTGGTCCCAATTTTTTTCAATGAAGTATGACTCAAGGTCTTCACCTTGGAATGGGATGGTAGAGGCATTTGAAGGCTTGAGGAAAAACAAGAAGGTTTAGAATAACCATTGTGGCATAAGGGGGAACAAATCTATTAGGGACATATAAAAGGGCCCAATGTAGCGCAGTGAGGGCCCTGTTGAGATTATATAATATAAATTTGTACTAGACTCCACTCAGCATGGTTTCACAACCACTTCTGGATCCTTCAGCAGTACATAAATTGGAGCAAAAGCAGAGGAACATGGGAGTAATCAGGGCTGGGGGTTGTCAAGGCCTATTTAGTAATAGGACAAGAGAGTGGGGAGGGTTTCAGTGTAGAGAATAGGACAATGTTGAGTTGGTTCACCAAGAGGTTGAGATAGGGAAGGGAAAAGTATATAGCCAATTCAGGGTCTATGGCCTTGGGGAAAAAAACTAAAGAGTAGAAGGATTAGGGTTTATAAGATAGAAGGGAAGATGAGATAAAGGAATTTCAGAGTTCATGAACTTGGAAAAGGAACACTTGCAGGTAATGACAAGATTAAAGGGTATGACCATCGATCTCTGTGTGGAGCTGAGATGGGGTGGAAGATCATGAGAATTGAGAATATCGAGGCATTGGGAAATTAGAGCATTTGAAGGAGCATCAATATGTATGCTGAAGTCTCCTAATATGAGGATAGAAGTTGGGAAGCAGAGAAAGACTGAGTCAGGCACTGAACTCATTGAGGAAAGAGGAAGAAGGTCCTGAGAGGACAATAAATAAGAATTACCGGGTTCTGGATTGGGCAATACATTTAAGTTCCAGGAACCTCGAAGGAGAGGAGGCTGCTTAGTGCAAGGAGAACCTGGAAGAGGCAAGGGGGAAGCAAAGGAGTATTCCACCACATCCAGTGAGTTGCAGAATATGAGATGCACAGTAGTCTGACTCATAACATTAACAGATGGGGAAAAGAGAACCAGAGAGAGGAAGGTGCTTAAAATCATGGAGTGTCAGCCTCACAGATCATGAAGGAATATTGATAACCTGCCTGAACTCAATCCTCAACGGTTAATAAACTTCCATAGTATCATAACATCCTCATCCCAGTGATTGTGAAGCCCCATTTCCTATCTCTGACTACCTATTTCCTTATTCCCATCACCCTCAACACAACCCTCTTCAAAAGTTCCACTCCACATCTACCCACCCAGTTCCTCTACGCTCTCAGTGGATAGAGCACTGGCTCTGAAGTTGGGAGGACCTGAGTTCAAATCTCACCTCAGACACTTAACTAGCTGTGTGACCCTGGGCAAGTTACTTAACTCTGATTGTCTTAAAACATCCAGGGCCATATCTAGTTGTCCTGAGACATATCTTGTCTCTGGTGCACTTGTATCACTTACCACCTCAGGGAGGGGGTAGGGGAGAGAGGGAGGGAATGAGAGAGGGATAGAATTTGGAACTCAAAACTTTAAATAAATAAATAATTCCCTCTCTTGTCCCTGAAACCAGATGACTCTGGAGGAGAGAGTGAGGTCGGTGACTTTGCATAGCCCTCCCTCACTTCAATCCAATTCACTGCAAGTCATGACACCACCCTGATGTCAGGGTCCCCCTTTTTTTCTTTTCTTTCTTTTTTTGGTGTGGCAATTGGGGTTAAGTGACTTGCCCAGGGTCACACAGCTAGTAAGTGTCAAGTGTCTGAGACGGGATTTGAACTCAGGTCCTCCTGACTCCAGGGCTGGTGCTCTATCCACTGCGCCACCTAGCTGCCCCCCACAGTCCCCTTTGAAAACAAAGGACAAATGACAACCTGCTCCATAAGTAACCAACTTGATTTGATTTTAAACCTTTTCCTTTCCCACTCCTTCCATGTTCTTGTACTCTCCTAATAATGGTCTCTCTGTCCACTGGGAACCCTCCTCCTCCCCCTCTCCACCTTTCTTCCATTACTCCCCCCCAACCCCTGCTTTCCAGCTTCCTTCTATGTATTATCTTCCCCCACTCAATTGTAAACTTCTCGAGGGCCACGCTTGTCCTTGGTACACAGCAGATGTTTAATAAATGTTTATTGACTGACTAACTGACCGCCCTTCCCAACATTTGGTTGCACTTTTTCTCATACCCTCTCCCAACTCACTGGTTAAGGTGGGGGAGTTGCAATACTCCCTAATTCCCATTGAAACTTCCGGGTTCTCCCTCCACCTCTCCATACACCCTCCCATCATTCTGTAACCTCTCTTCCTTTGAGGTTTATTCAATCCATATTTACCACCCAATCAAGATTCTGGTAGCCTTGTCTCCCAACCTCCAGGACACACCCCTTCTTTCCTGAGTGAGTTCAGTCCCTAGCTCCTAGTCTTTCTCTCCTCTTCATCTCCTACCCTCCTCCTAGGGGACTTCAGCAAACATATTAATATTCCCTCAAACACCCTAACATGCCGGTTCTTCACTTTCCTCATTTCCCATGACCTTCCCTTCCATTCCACCTGTACTACACACAGAGGGTAATAACCCTGATGTTGCCAGCAAGTACAGGTGATCCACTTCCAAGTTCATGAACTCTGAAATTCTCTTATCTGATCACAGTCTGGTATCATTCCACTTCTCCCTCTGCCTTGCCTGGGCTTTGACCTCACCATAACCTCCAATAGCTCCGCCCCTCAATTCTCTCCCCAGCCATCACCCCCCCAACTAGCTACTCTCTCCACACTTCCCTACCTTGACCCCTTAATGACCCAGTTCCACACTGCACTCTCTTCTCTCAAGTACATCACTCCCTTATCCTATCACTGAGCCTCAGCCAAGGATTACTCTCCCATCCTCATCCGCAAGATCAAATAGGAAATCCTCAATTGAGCCCTTCATAATCTAGCCCCTTCCCCTCTCTCTTCCCAAATACCCTGCAGTCCAGTGACTGTTCCTCAAACAGGGAGCTCCATTTCCCTGCTCTGGCCATTTTCACTGGGTATCCCCCATGCCTGGAATTCTCTACCTCCTCATTTCTTCCCCCTGACTTCCCTGGTTTCATTCAAGCTCCAGCTAACACTTCTATAAGAAGCCCTTTCCCAGGGCAGCTAGGTGACACAATGGATAAAGAACTGACTCCGGATTTGGGAGGACCTGAGTTCAAATCCAGCCTCAGATGTTTGACGCTTACTAGCTCTGTGACCCTGGGCAAGTCACTTAACCCTCATTGCCCTGCAAAAAAAAAAAAAAAGAAGCCTTTCCCAATCCCCCTTTATGCTTGTGCCTCCCCTCTGTTGAATTAACTCCAATTTATCCTGTCTATAGCTTATTTGGATAGTGTTGGGATGGCACTGACTAGCTGTGTGACCCTGGGCAAGTCACTAAACCCTATTTGCCTCAGTTTCCCCATCTGTAAAATGAGCTGGAGAAGGAAATGGCTAAATTGCTCCGGTATCTTTACCAAGAAAATCCCAAATGGGGTCACAAAGAATCAAACACAACTGAACAAAAACTTCTTTGTAGCTATTCACATGTTGTGTCCCCCATTAGACAGCGTGCCTTTGCCTCTCTTTGTATTCCCAGCCCTTAGCACAGTGCAGTCAAGAAAACTAATGGGATCTTGAGCTGCCTAGGGTGATCATCCCCAGGACTCCATTAGTTGAAGGCACTGGGCTGTCCCCATAGTAGGAGGCAATCTTCCTGGAGGTTTTCAAGCCAATGTGGCTCAAAATGCTTGTTAGATACAGCTAGGGATGGTCTTGAGGAAAGATTCCTGTAATAGAAGGCAGGAGATGAGGGATTGGATCCTGGTTCTGTCTGACATTTACTAGTTAAGCAGCTGTGTGACCATGGGTCAGTTTCTTAACCCCTCTGAGTTTGGGTTTTCTCATCTGCAAAATGGGAAGAGTCATTCAGGCCCTTGCTTCTGCATAGGACTGATGTATTTTTTTTATTTTGGGGGGCGGTGAGGCAATTGGGGTTGTGACTTGCCCAGGGTCACACAGCTAGTAAGTATTAAGTGTCTGAAGCCGGATTTGAACTCAGGTACTCCTGACTCCAGGGCCTGTGCTCTATCCACTGAGCCACCTAGCTGCCCTGGACTGATGCATTTTTAAAAAATTATTTGTGACCCTTAAATTAGAAATAGGAAAGAACCCCCAAAAATATCTGGGGGCCTCTGGACCCTCTGAGCCCCACACGGGTCAAAGGGGTCCCTCAGGAGGCCATCTCAGCCCCAGACACTAGATCGGCCCCTTCTTCTTGCCTATCATCCCCCCTACCAAGTTTTCTGCCCCCTACCAGCCTCCATGTTTGTACTCCCTTATTTATATTAACCAATACCTAGCAGTTCCAGTCTATGACATCAGATGCAAGAAACCAACCAGGCAGTGACAGAAGCTTGAGCAGCACCGAGAGGAGTCGGGAGGGCGGAGACATGGGAGGCAGGGGGCAATAAAAGGCGAGTAAGCAGGGAGCCAGCCTCTCCTTTCCTGACCCTGCTACCTCCTGGAGACTCAGCACGGGGACTCTGAGCAGCAGACCCGCTTCCATCTCTCCCCCTGCTGCTCCATGCACCTGGGAACCTGGGCCTTCTTTCCACGTGAGTTGGAGAAAAGTCTATTACCTTGAGTGTTTTATTTAAAAAGAGAACTGTAATGGGGCTTAGTCTCCAAGGAAGTCCCAGCAAAGAGGGACATTAGAAAGGAGCTAATCCAGTTACAGAGGGACAAGAAAGGGGGAAGGGACTTGGGGTCACAGCTTATCAGGGCTGCCAAGTTGGCCCCATGTCTTAATGTTCCAGAGGGGGAAAGTGAGGTACAGAAAGGGGTGTGAGAGATGGGGGGAACAATGTGTTTTTCTCAGATTTTATTAAGGGTTTATACAGTTTCTGTTACTTAACTTTTAGGAACACCATCATTCTGTTTCTTTAATGTAACTTTAGGGATACCCGCATCCTGGTTTTGTTTTGTTGCTATATAACTTTCCCATCCCTGTTCTCTGATTGGGTTAGATGCTGTATGTAGATTGTACAGTCTCGACAACCAGCCAATGGGAGTCAGACAGAGGGGCGGGGCAGGGTTGCATTAGGAATGTATATAAGCTCTACTTCTGAGCCTGTGTGGTGCACTTGCCATATTCAGGGTTGTGCCCTTTCATGAGAAAGAAAGAAATTTTGTTTTCTTTTCTACTTTCACTCTCTGACTCCAGGGATTTCTTTTGAGTAGGTGGTCACTTTGTCCCACTCAGTTGGTGCATTGGCCAGGAAATCAGAAGTAGTAAAAGACCCTTGACCCCCTTCCCTGATTGGCAGGACGTCCTGTCTGCTGTTTCGGTGGCCCTCAGAGGAGGGACTGTCGAGTGTGTCTCTACCTGACTTCAGAAGGGAGAGAAAAGTGAGAGTAGAAAAGTAGGGAGATTCGGACTGAGAAAATTTGCAGCAGGGAAAAAGGGATACTAAGTCTGTGCACAAACCCAGGTAGGAGTTTCTGAGCCTCCTGGGATGAGAGAGTGTGTATAAATGAGACATGCCCTGGGCATAAAGAGAGTGTGGAGTCTTGATCTGAGGTTCCGTGTTCCTGCGAGGGAAGCGGCTGGAGATGGACGAAGCAAATTGAATATTGAGTGAGAGAGATCATCCTGCAGAACGTCAAGGGAAGGTCTTGGATCTGGGTGACTTAGGAAAATAAGAGGGGGGCCTCAGGGGTAAAGCTGAGTGCCAGTAACCCCTCCAGTATCCTAAAGCCTGTTGAGTTTGCAGAGTTGAAAAAGTCAGAAGACTAACAGACATCCTGAACAAGATACAGGAGAGGCTTTAGTTAGGATAGATCAGACATCCTAGGGCCTGTTGAGTTTGTGGGATTGAAAAGGCCGAGATGGCACCTGACTAATAGACATCCCAAACAAGACACAGGGGGAGCTCTAGGACAGGTTAAGAAAATCCTAAGAGCCTCAAATTATATAAAATTAAGAATTTATCTGGGGTACCCAAGAAAAGTCCATTAGGGGCTGGATGAGGTCATTGGAACAATGTACCAAAATATAAGGGCAAAGATGGGAAAACTAGGATTAAGCATTGTTGCTTAGTGTGGACAGGGGCCCCACTGAGAGGAGATGCTGTACTCTGTCCAAAGTATGGCTCCTCAGAAGGTTGGGTGTGTCAGCTCTTGATCTTATATGTGAATGGTAAAGAACCTAGGCATGAAGAAAAACATATTTATGCTAACCCTTTGGCTGCCTGAAGCGGGGTAGTTTGTCCTAAAAGTGGGCACTGAGGGAAGTGGGGGGACTGGCTCATAATGGGGAAGTGCAGTCTAGGGAACGGGAAGGACACCAATTCTCAGAGCAGTGGGGAGGAGGCACACAATTTCACTTAACCTGTTATAATTGTGCTAAGACCGGACACATGAAGAGAGATTGTCCTGAGAGACAAAGGGAGCAGAAAATTTTCTCCCTGATAGAATGAAAAGATTGAGGAAGTCAGGGGCTCTCTATCGGCTCCCATCCAGAGTCCTTGATAACACTGAAGGTGAAGGAGGTTAGAATTTGACTGCAGGATGTCTGCACTGTAAATTACTCAAAAATTGAATTAGGCACTGGGATATTTCTCTGCTATGCCTTCACAGCCTGGGATGAACATTGTAAAAAATTGGGTTGGGTTTTTTTGTTTGGTTGGTTGGTTTTTTGGCAGGGCAATGAGAGTTAAGTGACTTGCCCAGAGTCACACAGCTAGTGTCAAGTGTCAGAGGCTGGATTTGAACTCAGGTCCTCCTGAATTCAGGGCCAGTGCTTTATCCACTGCACCATCTAGCTCCCCCCAAAATAGGGTTGTTTTAAGTGATTAATGTTGGTGGAGACTCTCTTAATCTGTGAAAATAACCCTTCCAGTCCTACAAAGTTGAGCTGAAAGACAACAGGAAGGGTAAGAACGATTCTTTAATTTAAAAAATTGCTCAGTCAGCAATCCAGGATTACCTAAAGGAATGCCTGAATTTTGTAATAGACAGATTAATGAAGAAAATCCCCCTGGGTCTAACTTTGGAAAAATAAGGTTTTAGCAAAGTATATATGGGCTGTGCTGGAGCAGAATGATAAAGAAACAATATGTGTAGTTTTAAAAAAGAAAGTTGTAAGAGAAAGCAAGAAAGTTTAAGCATGTAGGAGAGGAGTTAAGGAAAGGAAAGAAAAGTGTAAGAGAAAGCAACAAAGTTTAAGCATGTAGGACTGGGAGAGGAATGAAGGGCAGTAAAGAAAGTTGTAATCTGTTTGCACTGACAATGTGAACAGAAGATTTAAAAGCAAACTACTAGAGGCAGCTAGGTGGTGCAGTGGATAAAGCACCGGCCCTGGATTCAGAAGTACTCGAATTCAAATCTGGCCTCAGACACTTGACACTTACTAGCTGTGTGACCCTGGGCAAGTCACTTAACCCCCATTGCCCCCTCCCCCCCAAAAAAATAGCAAACTACTTGGAAATTTTGAAAAAGTCTGTATGAGTCTAGTATAATAATAATAAATGAGAAATAATACAATAATGATAATATAATATAATGATAATAAATAATGAGAGATAAAGATGTGATTTTTTTGTGAGATAAATCTCAAAGAAAAATAAAGGAGGCAGGGGACTGAGAATTTACCCAGCTCTGTAAGGAAGTAGAACACAAGGTTATAGAAAGCTGGGAATGGTTGCCACATGATGTTTAGAGACAGAAAAGAAATGGAAATATATATATA
Source organism: Dromiciops gliroides (assembly GCF_019393635.1). Classification (NCBI taxonomy): domain Eukaryota; kingdom Metazoa; phylum Chordata; class Mammalia; order Microbiotheria; family Microbiotheriidae; genus Dromiciops; species Dromiciops gliroides. The sequence goes on along the minus strand of NC_057867.1, from coordinate 38,798,240 downwards.
TAATTAATGAATAATATTTTTAAAGTACTAAATATTAAGCCTTAGAAATTAAATTTATGGGGCAGCTAGGTGGCACAGTGGATAGAGCACTGGACCTGGATTCAGGAGGACCTGAATTCAAATATGACCCCAGACACTTGACACTTACTAGCTGTGTGACCCTGGGCAAGTTGCTTAACCCCAATTGCTTCACCAAAAAAAAAAAAAGAAATTAAATTTATTACAATTAGTGATTATAAATCTAAATTTGATTTGATTTAAGCTAAAATCTTTCCTGAAGGAAATAAGAACAGGTATGAGAGTTCTCTCTCTGTGTATCAAGATTATAACAGGAAATTAGGACTTAATATGAAAAGAAATTTGTTATTTGGCTTTAAGAAATTTATTGAGGGGGCAGCTAGATAGTGCAGTGGATAGAGCACAGGCCCTGGATTCAGGAGGACCTGAGTTCAAATCCAGCCTCAGACACTTAACACTTACTAGCTATGTGACCCTGGGCAAGTCACTTAACCCCAATTGCCTCACCAAAAATTTTTTAAAAAAAGAAATTTATTGACTGTAAGAAAATTCTATTTGCCTCAGTTTATTATTCTGTAATAATGGAATCTACCTGGCAGTGACTGTTGTCGTGGGTATTACATGATTCTAAACTGCTTGGCACAGTGTTTGGCATGAGAAAATACTATATGAAGTTTAACTATTTTTATTTCTTTAATTAGATGTAATTGTTTCGTACTTAATAACTTTATATGGGTTGTTAGATGTGAATGTTGATAACAGAAATGGTTATCTGTGCAAGGTAATTTGGGAATACATTCAACTAAATTAAGGTCACCTGATTGGCAATTAATAGGTTTTATTTCAAGTTTTACATATATAATAATGTTTAGGGGAATATTATGTTTCTCAACTTTCTTATTTGGTAAACAATTGTTAGAAAAGCAATTTCTTTTGTAATCTAGATGTTATTAGATTAAGAATTATACTGTTAGGGGGTAGCTAAATGGCGCAGTGGTAAAGCACCAGCCCTGGATTCAGGAGTACCTGAGTTCAAATCTGGCCTCAGACACTTGACACTTAGTAGCTGTGTGACCCTGGGCAAATCACTTAACCCTCATTGCCCTGCAAAAAACAAAAAACAAACAAAAAAAAAGAATTATACTGTTAAGAAAAGAAGAGAACGAAAGGGAAATGCTTTTAGAAAGAAAAGTAAAAGATATTTTGTGTGATGTTCAAAGGTCTGCTATCTTATTTGTAAGCTTATCTGTTGCAATGACAATTTGATATTGATAACAGTTATGTCCGAATCTACTGTGATTTGCGAGGCTTTTTAAATTGAGGGGCAAGCCTTTTCTGGCACTTTGAATATTTTCTGTTTCATTCTTGGGTTTGGTGTATATTTTTCTATCATCAGGGTAGACAACAAAGTGGAAATTTGTTATTGTAATATTGAATCAATTGGTTATTAAATTAATACTAAAGCATCTAAATTGTTGCAATAAGCTGTGAAAAAGATCTTGCTATTTTGATCTGAATCTATTGGTATTAAGCAATAGTGAAAGTAGTGCCTGAACTTGTCATATGTATAAGATATGATAATGAACAATAGTAACTTATGAGCTATCTCATGTCACCTGAATGGGGAATCTGACTTTACTTATGTTTGTCATTTAATCTGGAATTAAAATATGTGTAGAAACACATGCAAACTAGTTGAGTCATCTTGAAGATGTTCCCATTGTTTAAAGGAATTCTGAGGGCAGTATCCTATGTTTAAGTCTATATAGTTGGTGGCTGCTATTATGTGAGACATTTTCTAGTCTGTTCTCTGTATGCAATTTGAAATTATTGACACTGATTTCAACTCTTGTTTGTTATTAAGCATCTCAAAGTAAATCCATTTGTTTAGGGATGAAAAGTATCAATCTAACATGGGTATAAGCATAATTAGTGTTTGCTACCTAGGATATATGATCCTTGAGAAGTGAGTTCACTTGAAGTACCGATTATTGGAATTTTCTATTTAAGACATTATAGGAGGGGGCAGCTAGGTGGCACAGTGGATAAAGCACTGGCCCGGGATTCAGGAGTACCTGAGTTCAAATCCAGCCTCAGACACTTGACACTTACTAGCTGCGTGACCCTGGGCAAGTCACAACCCCCATGGCCCCGCAAAAAAAACGAAGACATTATAGGACTATTAACTATTATTATTCTGAGTCTGACTCCAATTATGACTGTCAAGGAATGTTGAGCCATATGACCCATGATGCCAGCAACCCTATGGAGTTTTTACATGTGTGCACTGCAGGTGGAGTTCTCTTGGGGAAGGTTGGGAGAATAGACTTTTGGCAAAGACGTCTCCTGACTCAGTTTCCCCAAATATTACACATGGAATGGAAACTCTCCAATATGGCTGATTTTAATTCTGGCACACTGCATTTGCTGTCTATATAACATCTACCTGGAGTGGACATGAAGTTTGGGAAGCATTATTTCCTCAGAACTTTGTTCTTCTTTTATGGCAAATTCTTCTAATCATGTCACTTGGTCAGCATGAACACAATATTGGCTCTTCATCCCTTAGGTTAACATTAATATCTGTGTGAGATGCAGGTATAAGATTGAAAATGGGGAAGTAGAATTTGAGAGACTGTACCAATTTGCATTGAGATCTGTTTTGTAAGAGATTTTAACTGGAACATCTGAGGAGTCTCTACAAGTAATTTGAAACCAGAGAAGTAAATCTACTGAAGAGGTGCCTTGGAGACAAGACATCTTTCAGACTTCCCCAAGAAAAAGGGTCCCAGAGACCAGACAGCTATATGGGGTATCTGAGATCCAAGAAGAAACTGCTGATTGAATGGACAATGGGAGTGTGTTACTGAAATTACAAAAGGACTTGATATTAGCTAATACTGTTAGCTATGCTTGATGTTATAGTCTTGGTAATTATTGATATTTGTTTCTTGTGTTATATCTAGGAGCTGATGCTAAAATAAGATACGGACCAAAAACAGTTAATTGAGCAAATGTATGATAAGTGGAGATTTAAATGGTGAGAAGAACACATTCCCTAGAAAACAAGAGGGGGGATTGTGAGAGATGGGGGGAGCAGTGTGTTTTTCTCAGATGGTAGTAAAGGTTTATCTTGTTTCTGTTACTTAACTTTAAGAACAGCATCGCCCTGTTTCTTTAACGTAACTTTAGGGATACCTGCATCCTGTTTTTGTTATTCAACTTCAGGGACACCTGCATCTTGTTTTGGTTTGTTTTGTTGTTATATAACTTTCCCTCCCCTGTTCTCTGGGTTAGATGTTGTATGTAGATTGTATGTCTCGACCACCAGCCAATGGGAGTCAGCCGGGGGGGGGGGGGTGGTGCGTTAGGAATGAATATAAGATTTACTTCTGAGATTGTACAATGCACTTTGCCATATTCAGGTTTGTGCCCTTTCTCAAGAAAGAAAGACATTTTGTTTTCTTTTCTACTTTCACTCTCTGACTCCAGGGTTTTATTTTGAGTAGGTGGTCACTTTGCCTCACTCAGGGGGAAGGGACTTGGGGTCACAGGTTATCAGAGCTGGCAAGAGTCATGCATTCAAGTTAGTCCTGTGTCTTAATGTTACAGAGTGGTAAACTGAGGTGCAGAAAGGGGGAAGGGACTTGGGATCACAGGTTATCAGGGCTGGCAAGAGGCATGCATTCAAGTTAGTCCAGGGTCTTAATATTACAGGGGGGGAAACTGAGGCCCAGCAAGGCGAGGGGATTTGTGGGAAGGGTTTTAAGAGATATTTTGTCCAATTCCTACATACTATGGAAGTGGAGCTTGAGGAGAAGGGGAAAGGAAGGGACCAAGGAAAGTGTCCTGCTGGAGCTGCAGTGAGTATTAGGATTATATGAGTATTAACTAAGAAGCTTGATTCTGGAGGAGGGTGGAAAAAAAACCTGTTTTCCTCCCTTCTTTGCACAGGTGTCCAGGGAGTCCAGCTGTGGCATACTAGATACAATGTCTGTCTCAGTTTTTGTGATGTACTGCTTAGTTGCTTTTACTGAGCTGTTTTTCTAAACCTTTCTGCATTTTTGTCACAAGCAGATGGTTCACTGGGGAGGGAAAGGGGGAGGGATATATTTGGCCATGAAAGTTGGGGGGGGGGTTTATCGAGAGGTTGAAAACAAACAAACAAAAAGAAAAAAATTAGCAAGTCCCGACCCCATCATTTTACCATATTGAGGAACTGAGGAAAACCAAATAGAGGGCATTTTAAAGCTCAGGATGATGACCCAGGTAAAAGGAACATCACAGACCGTTTGTGTAACACAGAAGGAAACTGAGGCCCAGATAGGGGATAGCACTTTGGGATGACAGGATGTCACATCTAGGAAGGAAGTTTTAAAAGATCTAGTCAATGGACCCAAAGTTAGAGAAGGACAGGGACATGGGCAGGCATGAGGTTGGAGCTGCCAGGGCTCTTGTAGAGTTGATGATCCAGCCCTGTCATGACACCGGGGAAGGGGGGGTTAGAGCCAAAAGGCATTCAATGCCATCTGGTCCAAAATCCTCGGGTTAAAAAGAGGCCAAGGGGCAGCTAGATGGTGCAGTGGATAGAGAACTGGCCCTGGATTCAGGAGGACCTGAGTTCAAATCTGGCCTCAGACACTTGACACTTACTAGCTGTGTGACCTTGGGCAAGTCATTTAACCCCAAATGCCTCACCAAAAAAAAAAAAAAGTAAAAAGAGGCCAAGAAGGTCCATAGGAGGAAAGGTCTAAAGATAACCAGAGAGCAGAGCAAGGAGCGGCCTTAGAGATCATCAGTCCCAGGGATGTGCAGGAGCCAGTGCAGGGTCTGACTGTCCAATTCTCAGAGATAGCATTTACACCTTAGAAATCAGCAGACACTACAGATCGGGGCTTGATTTCTTGTTTTGTTGATTGTCTAGACTTAAGAAAGTGATAGAAGAAATGTTCTGTTGAAAATGTGAGGGGCAGCTAGGTGGCGCAGTGGATAGAGCATCGACCCTGGATTCAGGACCTGAGTTCAAATCTGGCCTCAGACACTTAACACTAGCTGTGTGACCCTAGGCAAGTCACTTAACCCCAACTGCCTCACCAAAAGGAAAAAAAAATTTTTAAATAAAAAGAAAATGTGTTGTATATATGTGGGTTGCTATGTTGTTGCGGGGGGGGGGGGGGGGGGTTGGAAAGCCAGTTGCTAAACATTTACCCCAAATGTTACAGAGAATAGAAGACTTAGGATGCAGCCATAGTAACTACTTAGTCCAATGCATTCATACTAGAAAGGTAGGAAGGAAGAAATAAGGGGAAAGAGACCTCAAGTGTCTTAAAATGTCCAAGGAAGACAGAGACTTGGAAACCAGTTGATCCAGACCCGCTGTGTTACAGAGGGGAAAAATAAGGGTCACACAAAGAAAGGGACTTGAGATCACATGGTTCTGCGGGGAAAGCCCTAGCTATGAAGTCAGAGGATGTGGATTCGAATCCTGCCTCAGTACCTAGGCTTAGACAAGGCTGTCACCATCCCTGGGCCTCAGTTTCCTCCTCTGTAAAATGAGAATGTGGGATGTGATGAACTCTGCAGGCTCTTCCAGCTCTAGAGTGTGCAACCCTGGAGAAATCACTTCTCCTCCCTGGGCCTCACAGAAGGAGTCTTGGGGTATAGACCTGTCAGAACATTAAAGAACTTTAGCAGACAAACTTCTTGTTTCAAATGTGGAAACTGAGACACAGAAAGGGGAAAGAACTCAAGTCCACGGTGGGGGGGGGGCGGGGTGAGAGCTGAAACAAGCCTACAGGAGTAGTAAACCTATTACATGAGTTTGGGGTGAGGGACTGAGGCCCAGGCACAGGAAAGAATTTAGGATTACAGGATGTCACAGGAAAAATCAACCTTAGAGTCCAGAAAGCCCAAACTGCACCTGAAGTAAACTGAGGTAAAGAGAGGGGAAGTTGCCTAGTATCACAGGTTTCCAGAGCTGAAAGAGCCTTGAGAGATGAGCTAATCTAGACATTTCATGTTAAACAGATTAATAAATGAGGGGAGATGGGGGCAGCTAGGTGGCACAGTGGATAAATCACCAGCCCTGGATTCAAGAGGACCTGAGTTCAAATCCGACCTTGACACTTGACACTTGATACTTATTAGCTGTGTGACCCTGGGCAAGTCATTTAACCCTTATTGCCCTGCCAAAAAAAGAAAGAAAAGAAAGAATAAATGAGGGGAAAGAATTAAGATCACTGGATGAGAAAGCTGGGTAGAACTTAAGGAAATAGTTCAGCTTTTTCATGTCAGAAATAAAAACACTGCGAAAAACAGGAATTCTTATTAATACTGATTTATGAGCTAAAAAGGGTCATGGGAACCAGTTGGTCATGGGATCAAGGACTTGGGGACCTAAGAGGTCATCCCAAGATGCCTGAATCCCTTTTCTTCTTATTTCCTCCAAGCCCCCTTCCCCTTTTGCAGATGAGGAAAATTAAATAATAAGTAGGTTGAATGACTTACCCAGGTCATCAGGCTAGAAAGGGTCTGAAAAAGAATTTCAACTCAGGGCTTCCCAGTTCCAAGACCAGCACTTTGCCACCTGGTTGTCTATAACAGGCCATGTTATTGAGGGGGAAACTGAAATCCAGAGCCTAATACTAGGTGCATGTCTTTACGAAGTAAGTTTGCAAAGTGTTTTACACACATTCAGCCAATTTGGGCAAAGATGGAAGGGACTTAGAATCACAGAGCAAGTAGGAGACTTAGATTGCTCGAACCTGCTTGTATTAGAAAGAGAAAAAGACAGGGCAGCTAGGTGGCACAGTGGATAAAGCAATGGCCTTGGATTCAGGAGGACCTGAATTCAAATAGAGCCTCAGACACTTGTTACTTACCAAGCTGTGTGACCCTGGGCAAGTCACTTAACCCCCATTGCCCAGCCAATGACAGAGAGAGAGAGAGAGAGAGGAGAGGGAAGAGAAAGCAGTAGCATGGGATTCCCAACAGACCCTTAACCTCTCTCTCTTTCTCTCTTTCAGGTTTGAACATCTGAATCATTCCACCACATCATAAAAAGAGTTTGGTAAGGTGCATGCATGCTTTCTTTACTGTGGAGAACAAATTATATGGATATGTACTGCCTATTCTTTAAATATTGGACAGGATTCTCTTTTTTTTTTTTTTTTTTGGTGGAGCAATGAGGGTTAAGGGACTTGCCCAGGGTCACACAGCTAGTAAGTGTCAAGTGTCTGAGGCCAAATTTGAACTCAGGTCTTCATGAATCCAAAGCCAGTGCTTTATCCACTGTGCCACCTAGCTGCTCCCCAGGATTCACTTTTAAACCCATCTGGACCCAAGTATTTTTTTTCCTTTAGTTCATTTATGCTTTCCTCAATTTTTTTTTTCTTTCTGGGGTGACATTGTTGAGATTTTTATTTCCTGCTTTGTTCATCTAGGTACTTGGTGCTTTTATAAATATTCATCTGGTTCTATTTAATTTCAGTTTCACAGGCCTATAGTAAAGTATAAAAGTTTCTGGCAATCTTCTTTATTTCCCCTTCATTGGTTGTGAATTCTCCCTTCTCATTTTTTGTTCTGTGAATTTGTTTTTTCTTTCTCTTTGCTTTTTATCAAATTAGTTAATGGTTGACTGTTGGTCTATAAAAACAGCTCTAAGGTTTTCTTAATATATTTAAATAATAATCCTTTTGTCTTCAATTTTGGTCCTTTCTCCTTTGATTTTTTTTTTTTAGTATTTCCACTTTTGTGATTGAGGACAATTTGTTGATCTGCACAGGTTTTTTTGTTGTAAAGTAAAATAGTCAAATATCTTTATGTCATTAGAATGGGTTTGAAGCCCAGACAGAGAGCCAGGACTAGTACTGCAAGATGAATGGGCAGGAAGAAGCTGGAGATCAGCTAGTCCAAGCCTCTCATGTTACAGGCTAAGTAATTGAGGAAAGCAGAGAGAAAGGACTTTTAAACACAGGATAAAACAGGTACTCTTGTACCTTGTAGCTTTACTGACCAACTAGTCTAGATAGTTCCCATTACACAGCCAAAGTCAAAGCCTCGACAAGGAAAAGGACTTAGGATCACAGGATCTCAGAGAAAGAATAGACTTCAGAGGCCCCCTGATCCAATTCTGTTTTGTTCCAAAGAGGGAAAGTGAACAAAAGAGGAGAAAAAACAAACAAGGTCATATCATAGAATTTCAGACTGGGAAAGGGACTTAGTAAAATGGTTAGTCCAGACCATGGTATTCAGAGAGAACCTAAGGTCAGGAGTACTGAAGGCACCACTATCAATATAGGACTAATGGATGAAGTACTTAACAAGGATTACAATAAAATATTGCAAGAAATTACTCAAAAGGGGGCAGCTAGGTGGCGCAGTGGATAAAGCATGGCTCCTGGATTCAGGAGGACCTGAGTTCAAATGAGACTTCAGACACTTTACCTTTACTATCAGTGTGACCCTAGGCAAGTCACTTAACCCTCATTGCCCCACAGAAAGAAAGGAAGGAAGAAAGAAAGAAAAAGAAATTACTCAACACGCCCAAATGGATTTCATAGTGAAAATGGAAATAGGAAATAGGAAAACTACAACCATAATAAATCCTGCTCAGTACTCAAGTGATTTCATCAATTCCAGAGTTTCCCTCCAATAATGCAGATCAAAATACATGAAGACAGATAAATCATATTAATTTGAAAAAAAAATCAATGACTAAATCAATGAACACAGAGTCGTTGACAAAAATATAGGAGTCATTTATGTTAAACTAAACTAAGAGGCCTAAGAAATCAATGGTCTCAAGGCACTCTCCCACCTCTAAAATACAAGCCAAAATCATTTCCCTTCTCAGTATCCCTGTTGCCCCAACCATAAAATAAAGGGACTGAATGGCTTGGTCTCTTAGGACGTTCCATGTTCTGATCATCACAAATCCTCATTATCTTCAGGCCTCAATTCCATATTTTGTAACAGGAGGGGGTTAAGGCCTCTTTCAGGCTGGACAATTGGCCGTTCTAAATTTTTTGCATCTTTTTGTACCTCACTGATCCCTTATGGCTGTAGGGAGGTGGGAATCAGACTAGATTTGTTCTTAATCTGGGGTCTGTGAATTTGGGTGGGGGGGTGGCTATTTTCTAATGACAATTTCAACAGAATCGGCTTCCTTTGTAATCTTATGTAGTTTGTTTAATGCATTTAAAAACATTATACTGAGAAGGGGTCCATAGGCCTCGGCAGCCTGCCAGAGGACTCCTGAACACAAACATATAAAGGGTTATGGGGGGCAGCTAGGTGGCACTGCAGTGGATAAAGTGCCAGCCCTGGATTCAGAAGGATCTGAGCTCAAATCTGGCCTCAGACACTTGTCACTCACTCTCTATGTGACCCTGGGCAAGTCACTTAACCCCCATTGCCCTGCAAATAAGAGAAAGAGATTGAGAAGAGAGGGAAGAGAAAACAGGAGCATGGGATTGTATCACAGGGAAAAAAAAGTCTGGAACCCAACAGACCTTTTACCTCTCTCTCTTTCTCTCTTTCAGGTTTGGACATCTGAATCATTCCACCACATCATAAAAAGAGTTTGGTAAGGTGCACGCATGTTTTCTTTACTGCAGAGAAGAAATTATGTAGATATGTACTGACTATTATTTAAATTTTGGACAGGATTCTCTTTTTTTTTTTTTTGGTGGAGCAATGAGGGTTAAGGGACTTGCCCAGGGTCACACAGCTAGTAAGTATCAAGTGTCTGAGGCCAAATTTGAACTCAGGTCTTCATGAATCCAAAGCCAGTGCTTTATCCACTGTGCCACCTAGCTGCTCTCCAGGATTCTCTTTTTTTGTTTTTTTGTTTTTTGGGGGTTTTTTTGCAGGGCAATGGGGGTTAAGTGACTTGCCCAGGGTCACACAGCTAGTGTCAAGTGTCTGAGGCCGGATTTGAACTCAGGTACTCCTGAATCCAGGGCCGGTGCTTTATCCACTTCGTCACCTAGCCGCCCCCCAGGATTCTCTTTTAAACCCATCTGAACCCAAGTATGTTTTTTTCCTTTAGTTCATTTATGCTTTGCTTAGTTTTTTTTTTCTTTCTGAGGTGATATTGTTGAGATTTTTATTTCCTGCTTTGTTCATCTAGGTACTTAGTGCTTCTATAAATATTCATCTGGTTCTACTTAATTTCAGTTTTACAAGCCTATAGTAAGATATAAAAGTTTCTGGCAAGCTTCTTTATTTCCCCTTCATTGATTGTGAATTCCCCCTTCTCATTTTTTGTTCTGTTAATTTGTTTTTTCTTTATCTTTGCTTTTTATCAAATTAGTTAATGGTTGACTGTTGGTCTATAAAAAGAAACTCTAAGGGGGCAGCTAGGTGGCACAGTGGATAAAGCACCGGCTCTGGAGTCAGGAGTACCTGAGTTCAAATCTGATCTCAGACACTTGACACTTACTAGCTGTGTGACCCTGGGCAAGTCACTTAACGCCAGTTGCCTCACTAAAAAAAAAATAGCTCTAAGGTTTTAAAAATATGTTTAAATAATCCTTTTGTCTTCAATTTTTTTGTTTTGTTTTGTTTTGGTGAGGCAATTGGGGTTAAGTGACTTGCCTAGGGTCACACAGCTAGTCCGTGTTAAGTGTCTGAGGCCGGATTTGAACTCAGGTCCTCCTGAGTCCAGGGCCGGTGCTCTATCTACTGCACCACCTAGCTGCCCCTTTGTCTTCAATTTTGGTCCTTTCTCCTTTGATTTTTTTTTTTAGTATTTCCACTTTTGTGATTGAGGACAATTTGTTGATCTGCACAGGTTTTTTTGTTGTAAAGTAAAATAGTCAAATATCTTTATGTCATTAGAATGGGTTTGAAGCCCAGACAGAGAGCCAGGACTAGTACTGCAAGATGAATGGGCAGGAAGAAGCTGGAGATCAGCTAGTCCAAGCCTCTCATGTTACAGGCTAAGTAATTGAGGAAAGCAGAGAGAAAGGACTTTTAAACACAGGATAAAACAGGTACTCTTGTACCTTGTAGCTTTACTGACCAACTAGTCTAGATAGTTCCCATTACACAGCCAAAGTCAAAGCCTCGACAAGGAAAAGGACTTAGGATCACAGGATCTCAGAGAAAGAATAGACTTCAGAGGCCCCCTGATCCAATTCTGTTTTGTTCCAAAGAGGGAAAGTGAACAAAAGAGGAGAAAAAACAAACAAGGTCATATCATAGAATTTCAGACTGGGAAAGGGACTTAGTAAAATGGTTAGTCCAGACCATGGTATTCAGAGAGAACCTAAGGTCAGGAGTACTGAAGGCACCACTATCAATATAGGACTAATGGATGAAGTACTTAACAAGGATTACAATAAAATATTGCAAGAAATTACTCAAAAGGGGGCAGCTAGGTGGCACAGTGGATAAAGCATGGCTCCTGGATTCAGGAGGACCTGAGTTCAAATGAGACTTCAGACACTTTACCTTTACTATCAGTGTGACCCTAGGCAAGTCACTTAACCCTCATTGCCCCACAGAAAGAAAGGAAGAAAGAAAGGGAAGGAGGGAGGGAAGGAAGGAAGGAAGGAAGGAAGGAAGGAAGGAAGGAAGGAAGGAAGGAAGGAAGGAAGGAAGGAAGGAAGGAAGGAAAGAAAGAAAGAAAGAAAGAAAGAAAGAAAGAAAGAAAGAAAAGAAAGAAAGAAGAAAGAAAGAAAAGAAAAAAGA
>NC_057867.1:35742553-35827553 GCF_019393635.1 Dromiciops gliroides | reverse complement strand
CTAAATGACAGTGAACTGGTTAATAAACATTTGTTTAGTTCCTATTATGTACTAGGTTCTATGCTGAGTACTGGAGACACAAAGCCAAAAATGGCACAGCCCCTGCCCTCAAGGAGAATATAGTCTATTAGTGGAGATAGCATATAAATACATATATAAATATACAAAAATATAGACAAAATATAAGTGTGTGTGTGTGTGTGTGTGTGTATGTGTGTGAAAGAACTGGAGAGATCAGGAAAGGTCTCATGGAGGAGGTTGCATTTGAGCTGAACTATGAAGGAGACAGAATTCTGATAAACAGAGGTGACAATGGCATGTATTCCTGTGTAAATGAAGAACAGCAAGATGGTCAACTTGCTGGATTGTAGAGTATATGAAGTGGAATAATATATATTAAAGTTAGAGGGGTGGGGTTATGAATTGTTTTAAAAGGCAGAGAAGCTTAAATTTGATCCCAGAGCAAGAGTTAAACTTTTTTTGTCTCATTTGAATCTTGAGAAGTTTGAAGAAGCCTATGGACTCCTCAGAAAAAATTTTGTAAATCCATAAAACAAAATATATATGATTACAAAAGGAAACAATTATATTGAAATATAATTATCACATTATTTTTTAAAGTTCACAGAATCCAGTAAAGGATCATAGATTCAGAGCTGGAAGGGTCCTCAAACACCATCTGGTCCGATCCCCTCTTTTTATAGTGGAGGAAACTGAGGCCCAGGAGGGAGAAGTGACTTGTCTAAGGCCATATAGGGGGATGTCATGACTTCCACTCAATTGGATTAACATCAGTAAACATCAGAGGTGTGATTTGAACCCAGGTCTTTTTTTTTCCAGAGACAGTATTCTTTTTTTCTTTCTTTTTTGTGGGGTGGGGCAATGACTGACTTGTCCAAGGTCACACAGCTAGTAAGTGTCAAGTGTCTGAAGCCAGATTTGAACTCAGGTCCTCCTGAATCCAGGGCCAGTGCTTTATCCACTATGCCACCTAGCTGCCCTAACAGTATTATTTCTATTACAGACAGCTAGGTGGCATAATCACCGCAAGTCATGCATGACATTACCTTCTGATGTGAATGAAGCACAAACAACAAAACAAAAACAAACAACAGCTCTTTCTATTGTACTACACTCTTACTCTAAGCTTCTTCCTGAAACAAAGCCCTATATTCTTAGCATGTATAGTTTTCTAGTAACATTATGGGGGCATCTAGGTGGCACAGGAGATAGAGCACTGGGCCTGCCATCAGAAGGACCTGGGTTCAAATCTGGCCCCAGACATTTGACACTTACTAGCTGTGAGCACCTGAGCAAATCACTTCACCTTCCTTGGCTCAGTTTCCTTATCTATAAAATGAGCTGGAGAAGGACAGAACAAATCACTCCAGTATCTTTGCCCCCCAAACCCCAAATGGGGTAACAGTCAGACACCACTGAAAAATGACTGAACAAAAAAGACAAATGTCATATGGCTATAAGTAATGGAATTCCAGTGTTCCAAGAAATGAACTTGAGGATCACCCATAGGGCAACCACAACAAATGAGGTATTTAGGAAGACAATAGTGTAAGGGAAATAGATAACCTTAGAAATGGATGATTGAAAAAAAAAGGACCAGTCATGTAGTGAGAACAACGGATAACTAAAAGATCATCTGCACACACATAGGTATCAAAGCTATGTCCAAAAAAAGCTATGTCAAGAGATCTGAAAGAAGTCCTTCAGTGTGTTGGGTGAGCCCCTGTGGTGGGTTTACAGGAAGATATGGGCAGGCGTCACACAAGATGGACAGGTATAGATACATTGCAATCTGCTTCCTGAAGGAAGTGCTCATATCAATAAGATCAGAGATCCACCCAAGTCTTTTGTATATGGGCACTGCAGAAAGACACCGCAGATAGTAAACCAGAGTCAAAACTGAACAGGAAGAAGAGGGGGCTGGATATCATTTGGGCATTGGCACAGTGTTTGTAACAATCACAAATCATCTTTTCAACACCCATAATCTTCCAATGATGGTATATTGGCTGTGCATCGTCTACCACAATCTCTAATGACTTTGAGGGTGACTCAAAGGGCAAAACATTACTGGGACATTTTCCTTCCCTCACTGCCCAAGTTCTTAGCAGAGTTCTCTGTGTCTCTAATGCCTCCACTTCCCCTTAACCTACTGCTCACCTGTAAACTAAGCAGATTGGACTAGATGATATCTAAGGTTTCTTCTAGCTCTAAATTGATGATCCTTCCATCCTTCAAACCTGGCAGCTCTTCACACCCCAAATGAAGGCAGACCCAGGAGTAACAGTGGGATCTTATGTTAGAATGGGTTTCCTTCTCTGGTATGGGTTGGATTGGACGGCTGCTTCCAGCTCTGAGAGTCTGAGATTCTTTGAAGTTGCAAAGAGACAAATTTAGGCTTGAGGGGAGAAAATCCTAATAATTAGGTGGAACTAAAAATATAATGGGCTGAGGGGCAGCTAGATGGCGCAGTGGATAGAGCACCGGCTCTGGATTCAGGAGTACCTGAGTTCAAATCCGGTCTCAGACACTTAATACTTGCTAGCTGTGTGACCCTGGGCAAGTCACCTAACCCCAATTGCCCCGCAAAAAAAAAGAAAAATATAATGGGCTGACCAGGGAGGTAGTGGGTTCCTCCTCACTGCAGGTCTTAAATAAAAAGCCCGATGACTACTTATTGGGCATGATATAGAGTATTGTCATTCAGGTGTGGTTTGCCTCTTCTAACTCTGGTATTCTGTGATTTTTGTAGCATGCATATTGGCTTTATGTTAGCCATTCCCCAGGTCCTCCTTTTTCTTTCTTCTTCCTCATCTCACATCACCCAGGTGCCTAGCTTCTCCTTTACTCCTGACTCACAGAAAGAAATGGCCTTTCTACTTGCCAAGGCAAACCCCTCCACATGCACAAGTGATCTGATTCTATTGCATCTCCTCAAGCATACAGTCCCCTCTCTACTCAACACTCACTCATTTATCAATCTCTTCCTGTCTGCTGGGCTGCTTCCCTACTGCTGACATCCATCTCTGATAGCTATCATTGCATCTTTTCTCCTTCAATAGGTGGTTCTACTTACTTTTTTCTCAGTTTCTTTGTAACTCTCTACAGTCTAGTTTCTGACCTCACCATTCAACTGATTCTTCTCTCTCCAAAGTTACTAAGGATCTCTTGATTGCTACATCAAATGACCCTTTCTCAGTCTTTATCTTTCTTGACCTCTCTGCAGCCTTTGACAATGATAATCGCTGTCTTCTCCTTGATAACTCTCTTCTCTCTAAGTTTTTGGGACCAATGATCTCTCTTGGTTCTCTTTCTACCTGTCTGACACCCCTTCTCAGTTTCCTTTGTTGGATCTCCATCCGGGTCATGGCTGATAACTGGTAATCTTGAGTGTCTTCTTTTCTTTAATTATCTTCCTATGCTAATGATCCTTATATCTAATTATCCACCTGTGACCTCCAGTTGTGCATCTCCAACTGTCTATTGGACATCTCATACTGGATGTCTAGCAGCCATCTTAAACAACATGTCCAAAACAGGAGGACAAGAGTTGCAAGAGTTAAAACATGGATGGGTTCTGATCTGCACAGTTGAAGGGCATACCCACATTAATTTTAGGAGGGATCCACTTCAGCGTTTTGTAGAGCAGTGATGGAAATTAATTTCAATCAACAAATATTTATTGAGTACCTATTACATGTATAGTATCATAGGGGTTACAAAAAAGTGGGCCCTAGCCTGGAGGAACTTCACGTATAATTGGGGAGACCAGATTTACACAAACAGGAAACTAAACAAGAAACTTCAGCCAGTACATGATTCCTTGCTAACTGGTTGATACAGTCAGCTTGTGCTCTAAGGATTTAGGGGGCACAGTGGATAGAGCACTAGCCCTGGAGTTAAGAAGATGAGTTCAAATCCAGACTCAGACACCTGACACTTAGTAGCAGTATGACCTCAGGAGAGTCACAACTCCTATTGCCTCAAATACCCAGGGCCATCTCCAGTCATCCTGATGTATATCTTGTCACTGTACCCAGATGGCTCTGGAGGAACACGGCCCTCTCTCGATTAAATCCAATTCACTACAAGTCATGACATCTCTTCCAGAACAAAGGACAAACAACAGCTCTAAGGATTTACAAGAGTCTGGGATTTGGCATTTCTTTACTTTCTATGAAAATACACACACACACACACACACACACACACACACACACACACTTTTTTTAACGTCGGGGTTCTTAATCTGGGCACCATGGACCTCCAAAGAGTCTGTGAATAGATTTCAAGGGTCCCTGAACTTGTTTCTTAACTATTCTGATAGCTGTATTTCAATACAATCGGTTTCCTTTGTAATCTAATGTATTTTATGCTATGTATTTAAAAGCCTTATTCTGAGAGAGGGTCCATCTGCTTCACCAGGCTGCCTAAGGGGCCCATGACACAAAACCAGATGAAGAACCTTGTGCACTGGGTCCTTCCCAAGGGATTTCTCAACTCGGCTTCACTTGAGCCTCCCTGGAATTCCTGTCTATTAAAAAACCCTCAGGCATCCCGACTACCCCCACAATTCCCCCCACTCCCAACTCCTGAAGTCTGGCCTCCTCTCTACCTTCTTCCTTTCCTCTGTTGCCCTGACAACAGCCATTGTTGGCTAAAGAACTGGGCAATGAGGAAACTGCAGGGACCGAAGGCGGCGCATGCGCAGTATGAGGACCACTGGGGCACAAGGGAGGCTCACAGAAGAGCTGTACAGGGCCAACGCAAGCGCACTGTAGGCAGTGTGAGCCGACTGCCTAGCAGGTTGGGGTGGGGTGGGGTGGTTACACAAGCCCTTCCCCACGCTCTTTGCCTAGACTGAGAATTGGAAATTTGGTTCATGGAGTGGACCCAAGGGCTCGAACTCTGCACTCGAGGGGGTTGGGGATTAGGGTGGAGAGTTTATCCTAAGGAGAGGAGGGGTCGAGGCCCAACTCCTGCATCCAGAGAGTTAAACCCTCCTCCCTCAACCCCATTTAGGACAAGAGTATCTGGTGGAGGGCAGAGAGATGGGCACTTTAACCCAGCCTTTCATTTATTGCTGCTATGATGTGCCCATTCATGGCAGTGTTACCTGGTGTCTAGATTAAACTCCTCTATGGTTCTGGAAGTGAACGTTTGAAAAGTCTCCCTGGAGGTGGGGCTGGGGTGGGGTGGGTGGAGAGGATGAGTGGGGGCGGCTGAAACTGTGTTCCCACATCCTTGAATGTAGAATGGTAGCATTTGAACCCATGACACTCCACGTAAGGTCAGGGAGCAGGGTGAACATCATCCTGTGGAATATCAAAAATCCAAGGGGGCAGCCTAGGTGACGCAGTGAATAAAGTACCAGCCCTGGATTCAGGAGAACCTGAGTTCAAATCCAGCCTCAGACACTTGACACCTGCTGTGTGACCTTGGGCAAGTCACTTAACCCTCATTGCCCTGTTTTTTAAAAAATTACAAAAATCCATATAGATATAGGAAATACTCAGCCCTCTAGAAAATTTGACAGGAACCCTCCCTGGCTCCCTTTCAGGACAAAAATATATGGCAGAGGGCAGAGAGATAGGTATACTTTCCTAGCTTTCCATTTATTACTGCTATGATGTGCCTATCCCTGACCATCAATGTCAAGGGGTTGGCACTAGGGTACAAACTAGAAAGCAGTGCTTGTTTATTAGTCAAGTTGTTGTGAACTGCCTGGGGAAACTTTATTAAGCAAATATGCTCTACCCAGGGCTTGATTTCATAACTTAGCCATCATGTCATTCAAATTTCTAAGGGCATCTAAAGATTTATCTGACAAACATCAAAGTGCTCATGCATTCTGTTCTTAACTGTACTTAGCTTCTTCCCCGTCCTGGCTATACAAACATATGATGCATGCATGCATGCCATTTCAGTATTCTTCAGAGTTGAATTTCAACATAAAGGTCATTTACAGCACATTTTAATGTTCTCAAAAGGAACATTAAGAACAGAAAGTTTTAAAAAATCAATGTCAAAATTTGTTTTTACATGTCATTTGGAAAATAAAATTCTGAAGAGGAAAAAAAAGGAACATTAAACCATATCCCATTCTGTTCTATGATTTGGTGTTTTAAAAGAGCACTAGGGGCAGCTAGGTAGTATGGAGGATAGAGCACTGGCCCTGGAGTCAGGAGGACCTGAGTTCAAATCTGGCCTCAGACACTTGACACTTACTAGCTGTGTGACCCTGGGCAAGTCACTTAACCCTCATTGCCCAGCCAAAAATAAATAAATAAAAGAGTGCTAGATCTCACATGAATTGAAATATCACATATACCTCTATAAGCACAGAGATCCTACAGATTTCAAAAATGATCTCTTAATTGTCTAATTTAGTTGTAAAGACTTGAGGAAAATCTCATTTTTATTTATTCCTAATTTTCTTATTTGAGATGACAGCATCAAAACTATTCTGTTACATATAACTTTACTGTTAGAAACTGGAATTTTGACTGACAATGCCAGCTCATGGGCAGCTAGGTGGTGTAATGGATAGAGCACCAGCCCTGGAATCAGGACCTAAGTTCAAATCCGGCCTCAGACACTTACTAGCTGTGTGACCCTGGGCAAGTCACTTAACTCCGATTGCCTCCAAAAAAAAAAAAAGAAATTATTTTTAAAAAGAAAGAAAATGTCAGCTCATCATCCAGTAACTAGTTGGAGACACTATTTTATGAAAGAAGAAAGTGAGTGAAGTGTTAACAAAGTGAGAAGAAACCAAGTGGAGAGATATCAAAGTTAATACTAGGGAAAAGAGAAAGAAGTAGAAATCAGAAATGGAAATAAAAGTAAAATTTTAGAAATGTAGTACCTAAGAGCATCTCTTACTTGGCAGGATGGGAACCCCAGGTTCAAGGTATGCTGTGGTTCTACATTCCCTAAAACAAGGATTCTTAACCTTTTTTGTGTCTCAAACCACTTTAGCATCTGGTGAGGCCTGTGGACCCCTCAGAATAATGGTTTTAAATGCATAATACAAAGGAAACCAACCATATTGAAATACAGTTATCACAATTTTTTGGAACAAATTCATGAACCCCAGGTTAAGAACCCCTGCTGTAAAATTATAGCTTATAGGCAAATTTCAGAAAAACCTTGAAAGACTTAAGTGAAATGTTGCTGAGTGAAGTGAGCAGAACCAGGAGAACATTGTACACAGTAATAGCCACATTGTGTGATGATCAACTGTGATAGACTTAGCTCTTCTCAGCAATACAGTGATTCAAGACAAATACAGAGGATTCATGATGGAATATGCTTTCCTTATCCAGAAAAAAGAACCATGGAATCTGAATACAGATTGAACCATACAGTTTCTACTTTTTTGTTGTTGCTTTTTTCCTCTTTTTTGAGGTTTTCCCCTTTTGTTCTGATTCTTCTTTCACAACATGACTAATGCAGAAATGTGCTTAATGTGATTGTACATATATAGCCTATATCAGATTGATTTCTGTCTTGGGGAGGGGGGAAGGAAGGGAGGGTGGGAGAAAAATGTGGAACTAAAAATCTTATGAAAACAAATGTTGAAAACTATTTTTACGTGTAACTGGAAAATAATAAAATGCTTTTATGATTAAATTTTTTTAAAAAAAATTTTAATAAGGGGCAGCTAGGTGGCACAGTGGATAGAACACCAGCCCTGGATTCAGGAGGACCTGAGTTCAAAACTGGCCTCAGACACTTGACACTTACCAGCTGTGTGACCATGGAGAAGTCACTTAACCCCAATTGCCTCACCAAAAAAATAAATAAATAAATAAAATGATAGCTTGTAAGCCCCCACCAATATGTTTACCCTTTATATTCAGCCAGAAAGTAAAATTAATTCAAAATAAAGGCATTTAAGGAAACAAAATAGTAAGAAATGTGCCAACAAAACATTTCTCCCATAACTGTGTACTAAAAATGCATGCGAGTAGAAAGAGTAAACACATGTACAGGATATTATTACCAAGGTACATGTGTGGATTAGTATACATTGTGGCAACATAGAGGAGCATACAAATAGAGAGTATGTGTCAAGAATATTAGGCAGGACCTAGCTAACCCATGATGACATCTTTAAAATAGGGTTGAGTGGTAGGAGGAATAGACTGGGGGAGGTGGAAGGGGAAAGGTGGACTGGGGAGAGGTAGTTCACATGAAGGAAACAAGAAAAAAGCTTATGGAGGGGAGGGGAAGAGGGGGAAGGAGTGGGGGAGTGAGTGAACCTTATTGTAATCAGAATTGGCTCAAAGAGGGAATAACATACATACTCAAGTGGGTATAGTAATATATTTTTGCCCTGAGGGAAAGTGGGAGAGGAGGGAGATAAGGGGTGGGGGGGTTGGGAGAAGAGGAAAAGGAGGGAAGGGTAGATTGGGAGAGAGAACAGTAAAAAGCAGAACACTTTCGAGGAAGGTGAAGATGTTCTGCATTGCTGCACCAGTATCACATATTAAATTGCTTGATTTCATAGGGAGGGTTGAGGAGGGAAGGAGGAAGAAAAATTTAGAACACAGAATTAGCTCAAAGACCTTAATCTCATCAGAGTGGGCTCAAGGAGGGAATAACATTCACACTCAATTGGAACGAGTAATCTATTTAACCCTACAGAAAAGTAGGAGGGAAGGGTGAAAGAAGGGAGGGCAGAGCGGGGGAGGGACATTCAGAAGTAAAACACCTTTGAGGAGGAATAGGGTAAAAGAAGATAGAAAATAGAATAAATATCATGGGAAGGTCATAGGATGGAGGGGAAAAGTTATGATGGCAAAATGTATGGTACCTATTGTGAAGAAAATTCTTTGTTAAATTTAAGGTACTAGGGGCAGCTAGGTGGCGCAGTGGATAGAGCACCGGCCCTGGATTCAGGAGCACCTGAGTTCAAATCCGGCCTCAGACACTTGACACTTACTAGCTGTGTGACCCTGGGCAAGTCACTTAACCCCAATTGCCTCACTAAAAAAAAAAAAATAATAAGGTACTATATAAAAGTTATGAATAGGATACTATCAGAAAAGCCTGGAAAGACCTACATGAACTGAAGCAGAGGGAAATGTACTGTATACAAAATAACAGCAATAGTGTAAGATGATCTCCTGGGAAGCATGTGGTTATTTTCAGCAAGGCAATGATCCAATATAACCCTGAAGGACTTATGAAAATTGCAATCCATCTACAGAGAAAGAACTGATGGTATCTGAAAACAGATTAAGACACATTTTTTTTCTTCTTTGACAATTCCTTAACTTGAAGTTTTGTTTTTTAACTGTTTTCTCTCACAACCTAGCTAATGACTACTCATGTATAACTTATATTGAATTGCTTGAGTTCTTGGGGGTGGGGGGGTGGGAAGGGAGGGAGGAAGAGAAGTTGGAACACAAAGTTTTAAAAAATTGATGTCAAAATTTGTTTTTACACATATTTTGGAAAATAGCAAAAAAAGAAGAATATTAGGCAGGGAGCACATGCATTCAGGGCATAAATGAAAGCGCAAACAAAACACCTAGTGATGTAGGAGACAAAAAGGGGTTAACAGAAAAACCTAAGACCCAAACTCTAAATCAGATATTAGCCCTAAAAGGGATTCAGACCCCAGTTAATGGATAACTTACAAGTCAGGATGCTAGGTTCTCATACCCATAGTAATCAGTATCCATAACGGGGACATAGAGGGGCAGGTCATACAACAATGAAAAAATTAACAGGCTATAGAAACTCAAACTAAGAATAAATGGTAAATGAAGATGTTTTGAAACTAAGCATGGGAATCAGAAGGAGACATGTGCAGAAAATGCCAAATTTCTCCCCAGATTCACCTTATGATGTGTAAACCCCCAAAACACACCACCACAGAAAAAGGCACCCTCCTTGGGGGTTGATTTAGGACCCCAGGAACTCCAAATTAGGATAAACCCTCCCCTGTGCCTCCCAAAGGTGGAGATTATTATAATGAGACTGATAATCAATTTATCCATACTATAAATATAACTGTCTTTTCTTTCACTATTCAAGAGATACCTTTCCACTATACTGGTTCTCTCCCTGTGTTCATTCACAGTATTGCAATAAAACTTGGGAAACTGAGTCACTGAGTCTTGCAATTCTTTTGGGATGACTCATAATCAATTTGACCCTTAATTCCAGCCCACATCACTAGTAAAGATGGAGGTGGGAGGGGGGAAAGGGAAGACCCACCCCTCTGATGGTTCGAGACTGTTGATATCTTCTAGAAATGCCATCACAGTGCCACAACCAAACTTGCTCCCCATTGGCCTCACAGTCTCTTCCCCACCCCGACCGCACCCCCTTGTTTCTCAGCCAAACATGTGGTCTCCACCAGATAGATACTGCTGTGCTATATAGTCCCCTTTGGACGATTTCACCAGAAACTATTCAGTTGAATGTTGCTTGGCTGGATATAGTCTTTGGCTGATGCATAGTCTCAAGTTTCTGGCCCAGCCTGAAATCCTTGGCTGTCCCTCCAAGAGAAAAGCAGCTATTGCCATACTCTTTCACATTAAATATGTCTCATTTTTTCAGGCTCTTTTAGAAAAGATAGAGGGGGCAGCTAGGTGGCTCAGTGGATAATGCACCAGCCCTGGATTCAGGAGGACCTGAGTTCAAATTTAGCCTCAGGCACTTGACACTTACTAGCTGTGTGACCCTGGGCAAGTCACTTAACCCTCATTGCCCCGCAGAAAAAAACCCAAAACAAAGCAAAAAAAGAAAAGAAAAGATAGAAGCTCTTCCATATTACTTAGAAACAAGCCTCCCCCAGGTTCTCCTATAATATTCCCTTAGTCTTGGCTCTGAGGCCTCTTGTTGCCCCCAGCAGATTTTCATTCCAGATACCAAACACTTCAAAATAAAGAGTGGAGTCCTCCCTGCTAGTTAATGCCTTCTGGTTTAATTTTCTTGGATTCCTCTTCCTGGTCCCGGGTCTTGGTTACCTCTGTTAGAGAAGCCACTCTAAAGCAAGACATTTAACTCCCATAGCCATTTGACATTTGATGGTGTAGTAACTGCCAAACCGCTCTGAGGTTTGGAATCATAAGGTCTTCTCTTCTCCCATTGTAGATAAGTAGATGGAGAAAAAGCATAGAAGAAAGTCAGATCTCTAGGGGTTGAGGTTTCTTCTACTAGCCTAATCACATTTCTGTCTTTCTTTCATTTTAAAATACAAGCAGCCCAAAGCTTCAGGGAAGAGTCAGGATAGTCCCTTAGTGAAAAAAGAACAAGAAAATAAAAACAAACAAACAAAAGATTATCTGTGCATCTTGACCCTTTCTAACCCTAACCCCAACCCTAACCCTAACCCTAACCCATCACCTCTTCTCAGCAGGAAACTACTAGCTGTCCTATTGTGCTTAATTGAAAGAGATGGAATGATATTAGTTCCCAAAGATAGTTTTAGTGGGAAAGATCACTGCAATATTAGTTAAAGTTCCTACTATCCAGTAGGAACAAAGTTATTAGAGAAATCAAAGAGAAAAAAAAATGAAAGATGGCTATTTTTTTTTAAAAAGCAAGAGTAGTTTCTGGAAACAATCAGGGTAGAATTCTGGACTTGGTGCCAGGAAGACCTTGGTTCACATAATATCTCAAATGTCAGCATTTAGCATAGGGCCTGGCACAGAGTAACCACTTAATACATGTTTATTGGCTGACTGAATGACTGACACTCCCTTTGTGAACTTAGAGGACTCTCAGGGCCTCAGTTCCCTCCTCTGTAAAGTGAGGAGGTTGGAGACTTCGCTCTTCTCAATAATACAATGATCCAAGATAATTCTAAAGGACTCATGATGGAAAATGCTCTCCACATCCAGAAAAAAGAACTCTGGAGTCTGGATGCAGATTGGACCATACTGTTTCTACTTTTTTTTTCTTTTTTGAGATTTTTCCCCTTTTGCTCTAATTCTTTTTTCACAACATGACTAATGCAGAAATATGTTTAATGGGATTGTACATATATAACCAATATCAGACTGCTTTCTGTCTTGGGGAGGGAGGGAGAAAAATTTGGAACTAGAAATCTTCTAAAATCAAATGTTGAAAGCTATCTCTACATATAACTGGAGAATAATAAAACACCTTTCATGACTTAAAAAAAATGAGGAGGTTGGAATAGATGGCCTCTGAGACCCTTTCTGGGTCTAAGTGTACAATCCTACAATTCTCTGCCATTTCCAATTAAGGAAAGGATTAGAGAATAGTTCTGTACCAGGCACCAAAATGGAGGAGTAGCAAGGTTAGGGTATATGATTTTAATTTTCAGAGATAGCTTTTACTAAATAAGAATCAGCATAACACAGAAGTAATATGAACTAGAGAATCCTATTCTAATATTTTTTGCATGATAATATAACATTGACAGTGGTATGGATTGTTTGTAGGATTAATTAGCTAGCATTTCTATACAGACTAACTCTGGAGTGTAATAGTTAGATGAGGGGGAAGCTAGGTGGCGCAGTGGATAGAGCACTGGCCCTGGATTCAGGAGTACCTAATTTCAAATCCAACCTCAGACACAACACTTACTAGCTCTGTGACCCTGGGCAAGTCACTTAACCCCCATTTCACCAGGAAAAAAAAGAGTTAGATGAGAGAATTCTGATGGAGTTTATAAACTATTTGAGAAAGAAAAAATATACTTGTAAAATCTCTACCCACTCAGGTTGGGCAGTCCCATCAAAGATAGCTCTGTGTCATATATGCAGCATACTGAATATGAGTAATGATATGTGTCTGAGAAATGCCAAACTCAAAAATGCATACCTATGTAAGTGGAGAATCAGGACTTTTTCAGATTGTTGGAGAACTTCGTCAAAAGCAGCTGGGAGAGGCAAGTGCGAACTTTTGGGTGGCTACAAAGAGCCCTTAGAGCTGCAGAAATGTAAGGGAAGCTGTCCTTCCCATCATGCTCCTTGATTTCCAGTGCTTGCAACCGTAGACACTAAGAGGAAATCATAATCCCATTGTTTGAGCTGAAGTGTTTTTATCTTGCTTCCAAAGTAAAGAGATCTTTTATTCTAGTATATTCTATTGTCTGCCATAATATGTTTAATTTCTTCGGGTTTCTGCTTACTGTTTACTTTGATAAAGAGCTTTACCAATTCTTTGTGGTTGTCTTTTGTGTAAACAATCTTTGGTGGAAAGGAGCTAAACTGGAAATAATAAGCTAAATCTTACCCTCCCCTTGAGACTGATCAGGGAAAGTGACATTATCCTGGATCCCAAAGTATTGTGTTCTAGAGACTACCAATATATGAGGTAGGGTGGATAGATTTCATTCTAGCTAAATACCCTTCTTGGAGATAAGGGAGAAAAACAACAAGTGCACCACTATACCCCTCTTACTTCTCACTAAAAAGACAGAATTTGAAGTCTTCTTTGGAGAGAAGGTGGCTAGGTTGCATATCATATATCTATAATGCTATACTGGAGTCAAGCTGTATCTTTATATTTACACAATAATCACACATAAACCTTATGTACATACACAAAATTGACTTTAAAACTATTACAAAGAAACATGCAAACAAATTAATGTGTTATAGCTTTGAAGAAATATGTACTCAACAGAAGTAGTAGTAAGGCAAAATGATTAGAGTGGAGGGGATATTAATTTAGGAAATCTTCCCAGGAGGAGTTGGATTTTAAGATAGATCTCAGAAGTGGTGAATAGGCAGCTATGTGGTACTGAAGTGGATAGAGTGCTGGGCCTGAAGTCAGGAAGACTTGTCTTCCTGAGTTCAAATCTGGCCTATGATCCTTAGATCGATCACAATTTCCTCATATGTAAAAGGAGCTGGAAAAGGAAATGGCAAATCACTCTAGTATCTTTGAAAGAAAACTCAAATGGGTCAAGAAGATTTGTACATGACTGAAAATGATGGAACAACAATAAACAGACATATGGATTGGTAAGCACAGAGATATTCTGTGTGGGACTGGTATAGGCAAAGGCACAGAGGTTAGCGAGTCTTAGGAGATAGCAAATAGATTGGTTTGCCTGTAGTAGAGAGGCTGTGTTGGGAGAAATCTGCATCTGATAGGTTTCAAGCATTTAAAAGCTCTTAAAAACAGCTATAAAGTGATTGATCAGGCAGGTCTTTTTCTTTTCATCTACTCTAGTTTCCAGAATAATTACTCTTTCACATGTTGAAATGAGAATGTTCAGCTGAAGTAATTACCTCCATTACTTGTGCAAATCTTACATCAATCCAACCTTATGATAAAATGGGGAATAAGAAAATGAAAACTGGCTAAGTCATACCAAGTACAAATAAATATGTGCTTCTGTCTTTGCTATAAGGCCCTTTAAGTTGACTCCCAGGGTTAGTTTCTATGACTTCCTTGTTTTTGTTTTTTGGGGGGTTTTTGGGGGGCAATTCAGGTTAAGTGACTTGCCCAGGGTCACACAGCTAGTAAGTGTCAAATGTCTGAGGCTGGATTTGAACTCAGGTCCTCCTGAATCCAGGGCCTGTGCTCTATCCGCTGTGTCACCTAGCTGCCCCAATTTCTATGACTTCTTGATGGATGTATTTCATATAATGTATTTATGGTTTCTCTGACCACTTGTATAATATGACCCTTTGGGTATGTTACAGGAGGGGTTCCCTTCATGTATGGGTTGGTGTAGATGACTAAATGCACACCAGTGTTCCTTCTAACTCTCAGATTTCATGATTCTCTATATAAAGATATGTTTGCCTCTTAGAATTTTGTAACTGCAAGTCTCATCCTTCCTCAGGGGAATGCAAATGAATTGAGAATGCTTGCTAGGTAATACATATATGCATTCACACATTCATACATAACTATATTTATAGTTGGGCCTTTTCCCTCACCTTTGGATTTTTGCGTAAGTTTATTCACCCTCTCCTATAGAATTAGAATTCACATGTAGAATAATCCCTAGGAAGAAAGTTATATGCATGTTTATCAAAGGGCTTTTGGTTCCCAGGTGAGAGAACAATCCAGAACTATTATCTTGGCAGTGGCCAAGCAATATAGAGGTAGAACTCACTGGAAAGAATCAGGCCTATATTAATTGTCTACTCTAGGGGCAGCTAGGTGGCGCAGTGGATAAAGCACTGGCCCTGAATTCAGGAGGACCTGAGTTCAAATCCAGCCTCAGACACTTGACACTAGCTGTGTCACCCTGGGCAAGTCACTTAACCCTCATTGCCCTACAAAAAAGTAATTAATTGCCTACTCTCCTGCATATTTGGGGGCTAGGTGGTACAATGGTACCATCCTGGAGTCAGAAGGACCTGAATTCAAATCAGACCTCAAACACTTACTAGCTGTGTGACCCTAGGCAAGTCATTTAACACGATTTTCTTCAGTTTTCTCACCTGTAAAATGAACTGGAGAAGGGAATGGCAAACCATCCCAGTATTTCAAGAAAATCCCAAAAGGGGTTTTATGAAGGAAGAGTTAGGCGTGACTAATTGATAACAACAACAACCTGCATATGTAGTTTTAGTTAATTTTTGCTTTGTTTTTTTTTGTCCCACATTTCATTCATTTTTGTCTTTTAAAAATTAATAACAGGGGCAGCTAGGTGGCACAGTGGATAGAGCACTGGTCCTGGATTCAGGAGGACCTGAGTTCAAATCTGGTCTCAGACCCTTGACACTTACTAGCTGTGTGACCCTGGGCAAGTCACTTAACCCCAATTGCCTCACCAAAAAAAACAAAATATTAATAACAAAAATCTACCTTTTTCCCTCCCACCCCAATCCCTAAATGAAAAAGAAAGAAAAACAAAACTGCTATTACACACAAAACAGATTTTTACATTGACTGTGTCCAAAATATATGTGTATGTGTATATACATATAAGTATATTGAGATAAAATAAGTATTGATCATGGATTTCTTGGGGGACCCAGGGATCAATCCTTCCCCACCCCCCACCCCACTGGAAAGTCCTGTTCTCCTTGTCTGGGACAAACCCAAGGGCACAGAAGAAATGGAGACAGACTCTTTTGTCTAGCTCAGCTAAGGATTGATGGGACCAAATAGATAATGGACTTTGCCTTAAGGAACTAGAGTGAGGGTCTTTACCTGATGTTATCTGTAGAGTTCATTTTAATTTAGACCACCCTCAAGTCATGTCAACCAATGGAATTGAATGATGCTAACCAATTAGCTTTTATCAATGTATAATAACCTGCTTTTATTAAAAGGGGGACAGCTAGGTGGTGCATAAGATTCAGGAGAACCTGAGTTCAAATCTGGCCTCAGACACTTGATACTTACTAGCTTGGTGATCCTGGGCAAGTCACTTAACCCCCATTGCCCCACAAAACAAAGGAGGATAAAAAGTCTTGGAAAAGGCCACTAGCTCTCTCTGGGTGCACTCTTTGAGGTCTCTTGCTGTCATCCTGAAGCTACCTGCTTTCTCTACCACATGGCCTGAGAGACCATAAGTTAGGGAGACACACGGTCAATCCTTTACTGGTATATACAATATTGGACAAATTAAATTATGCTTAACCAAAACTGGTATCGATGGCAATAGCAATTAAAAAAAAACCCAAACAACACAGTTTTAGCTTAGTAATTAAAAAACACATGTCATTCTACATTCTGAGTTCTTTATCCCTGAGCAGGAGCTGATAATATGTTTCATCATGAGTCTGCTGGAATTGTTGTTGACTGTGATGCTGCTCAGAGTTCCTAAATCTTTCATTGTTGTTTGTTTTTATACTATTGTGCTCATAGTAAAAATTGTTTTCCTGGCTCTGTTCACTTCATTCTGCATTTGTTCATATCAGTTTTCCCAGATTTTGCTGAAATCATCCCCTTTATTTCTTATAAAACAATAGTGTTCTATCACATTTGCATACCAAAACTTTTCAGCTATTCCTTAATCGACAGCACCCCTCAGTTTCCAATTCTTTGTCACTGGAAAAAGAGCTATACATATTTTTGTACATCCTTAGAATTGTTTTGAATAAGACTAATTCCTCCCTTAAATTACCCTAACTCTTATTCTACCTTTCTCTCCTTTCTCCTTTCCCTCCTGTTTCCCTCTTGAGTGAAATGTATTTCTATACCCAATTCTCTGTGTGTGTGTGTGTGTGTGTTTATGTGTGTGTGTGTGTGTGTGTGTGTGTCTTCTTCCCTCCTTTGATCAGTTGAGATTAGAGTAAGGTTCAAGTGTCAGCTGCAACTCCCACTCCTTCCTTCTTGTTTGTATAGACTTTTACTTGCACACTCTGATCATAAGATATTTTTCCCCAATCTGCATCTTCCTCCATCCCCAGTGTGTTCCTCTTCTCTTCTCCTTGAATTTTTTAAAGATCATCAATGCATAACATAATTATTTTGGCTTTTGGTATAGTCTCTGCGAATCCTGATGATGATAGTGTCCAGAAGGATACATATATCACCTCTCCATATTGAAATATCAACAATTTATGCTTTAGTCCCTCATGGTTTTCACTTTTGTTGTCTTTTATTTTCTCTCTTTTTTTGGTGAGGCAATTGGGGTTAAGTGACTTGCCCAGGGTCACACAGCCAGTAAGTGTTAAGTGTCTGAGGTCAGATTTGAACTCAGGTCCTCCCGACTCCAGGGCCAGTGCTCTATCCACTGTGCCACCTAGCTGCCCCCATAGGTAAATTTTTAAGCCATTAGGGTGCAATTCCACCTTTTATTTTCTCTTGATGCTTGTGTTTGCACTTCAAAGTTTCTACTCAGCTTTGATCTTTTCATGAGGAATTCTTGGAAGCTCTCTATTTCATTAATAATCTTTTTTCACCTGGAAGGTTATACTCAGTTTTGCTGGGTAAATTATTTTAAATAATAAGTCTATATGCTTTGTCTTCTGAAATATCATATTCTAAGCTCCTTTTACTATTGCCAAATTTTTCACAACCCCCACATTCCATTATATGACCCCATATGGGGTTGTGACCCACAGTTTAAGAAGCTAGGGTCTAGAGGACCTTCTACCATTTAAATGCGTTCAAGGCTTTTATTAGACAATTTCTCTGGCATAGGAAGAGGAGGAAAAGAAGGAGGCAAGAAGGAAGGAAAGAAGGAAGGAAGGAAGGAACAAAGAAAGAGAAAATATACTACTCCTACTTCTGAAAGAGTCACCCAAAAGAAAAAGCAGAAAGAAAAAAAGGTAGAAGAGGAAAAAAGCCCCATATCCTAGGCTTTTTATTCCCTCTTTGGAAAGCCCCAGTATCAGATCTCAACAGTGTTGTCCACTTGATTTCCTACCCCTTATCTATCATACAATCCACTATCTGATCTAGGGTCTCTGCTACCATAGCCTGGTCAACATGATGTCGTTAATGTAGTGGTGTACAGCAATGGCCTCAGGAAGGAAGGCCTCTTTTAGGTCTCTGGCCACCACAAGGTAGCAGTATAAAGGAGAGTTCAGGTAGCCCAAGGAAAGGATGGTGAAGTTATGCTAGATGAAAACAACCTATTTTTGACTAGTCTCGTCCACAGAGAAATAAGCATTGGTGAGATCAATAACCCCGCATTGCTTACCTTAGGCCTGGGTACCTGGTTTACAACAATGATGAATCAGGGGAACAGCTGTTATGCTGATTTGTTCAGCTCTCTGTAGTCCACTGTAAACTGCCAAGTTTCATCTGCCTTCCTCACAGGCAATATGGGATTGTTGTAAGGGTAAAGTAGTAGTAGCGATGGATTTAATTGATCAAATTGATCGTAAGGCATCCCAAAAGAATTACAAGACTCAGTGACTCTGTTTCCTAAGTTTTATTAGACTACTGTGAGGCTACAGGGAGAATACCATAAGAGAAAAGAAAAGGTATCTCAAATAGGGGGAAGAAAGATGGCTATATTTAGAGTGAGAAAAAGTAGGTTATCTCCTCGTTATCTTAATATCCTTAAGGAGATACATGGGAGGGCTTATCCTAATTTGGAATTCTTGGGGTCCTAAGACAACCTCTGAGGTTGGTACCTTTTTCCTTGGAAGTGTGTGTTTGGGGGTTACACATCATAAGGTGAACCTAAGGACACATTTGGTCTTTTCTGTACATGATCATAAAGACATGCTTAAAGTTGTCAGAGCCAGAGGGTCTTTGCGTTTATGATATCTCTTTACTTAAGATCTGGTTTCTAGGTGTCCTGTCATCCAGGAATATTAATAGCTATTAATGGTTACTATTTCTGTTGATGGTATATAGGGACTCAAACTGTCTTGATTACTGTAACAAACCTAAGTTTCTCTGTTAACCCTTTTAGCTATTATTGATCAAGTATTAGATTATCTGTTTAGCTACTATTGATAACTCAAGTCTTAGTTTATCTGTTAACCCTTTTAGCCTCCTCCATCAAGGTATAGGGACTCAAACTGTCTTGATTACTGTAACAAACCTAAGCTTCTCTGTTAACCCTTTTAGCTATTATTGATCAAGTATTAGATTATCTGTTTAGCTACTATTGATAACTCAAGTCTTAGTTTATCTGTTAACCCTTTTAGCCTCCTCCATCAAGGGGAGCCGTTATAACAAAGTATTTCAGCTTCCTTTACTTCCACAACTAAGAAAAGAACATGTTTCATTCCACTGGCGATCCAATGTAGTATGGTGTTAACTAAATGGGATGGCTCCAGTAACTTGAAAAATTTGCATTTGGCCTTAGCCACAATAGATGCATAGAGGTTGCTGAAATGGTCTTCATAGATATTGAACTCATAATATCTCTTTCCTCTATGGTCTGCCCTCTGGAACTTCCCATGAATGATCCAAATGAGGCAGGAGTTTTAGAGGATTCCTCTGGCCCCTAGTACCCCAATGCTGAATTAGCTTGTACAGTTTTACTAGCACTCCCATGGGCTGGCCATCAATTACTTTCTTATCAACCCCATGTTTCATGAACCATACTCAAAACTCCCTTTGGAATAGACTATCATTGACCTCTGTCCACTTAGCAGGGCATTGGACTCTGTGATTCTTCTCTTCTTTCCCAGAGTACCTATTCACAGTGACATCAGTATCTGCCCAAGCCACAATCTTCCCAGATTCCTGCTCAGATTTCACCAATTGGTTAGCCCACATCTGTATAGTTGAGTGACTGGGGAGAACCATAGGTAATTTTTTTTAGTGAAGCAATCGAGGTTAAGTGACTTACCCAGGGTCACACAGCTAGTAAGTGTTAAGTGTCTGAGGCTGAATTTGAACTCAGGTACTCCTGACTCCAGGGCCGGTGCTCTATCCACTGCACCACCTAGCTGCCCCCATAGGTAAATTTTTAAGCCATAAGGGTGGGATTCCACCTAGAAGTCAGGATCTAATGGGCAACAAAGTAGGCTGGTCACAGGATGTGTCAGGCTATGGGAGGGAGATATAAATCCAATCTATCAAACCCATTTTCTTTAAGAACTTCATCTCCTCCCTTGTAGATTCCCACAGGGAGCTGGCTGCAATGGGAATTCATCTTTATGGGGTCACATACAAATAATTACCCATCTCAGTTATCTAAAAAAGGACAAAGAACTTTCCTGTTTGCAGGCTCTAATCTGTTTAGCTGACTCAGTAACAGTTAAGTCCTCAGAGAGTTCCCCTAGCCTATGTAATTTAGCTGATCTCAGCATTGGCCCCATTGCTCCAGTGACTCATTAGGTTTCTGTTTGAACTTCTGCAATCACCTTGTCTCTAGAGCTGTAATGGGAGAAGCCCCGAGCTTCATCACCACTGGTAGTAGTCCTCCAGTCTGTTTCATTGTCTACTTTTAGTCTCCTGTCTCATGGTTCAGATTTGATCTCAGTAGGAACTGAAACTTCCGGGTCAGTAACCACAGAACGGGTTCCTGGCTGTGGTCTGTCAGTCCCCACATCCATCAGGAGAGAACCTTCACCTGTACGGGCACCAGCTCCATTAGCTGCTCCTTACTCTCATTGCATGGTCCCAGAAAGCAGATGCTGAAGGCATGGGCTAGGTCACTTGCAGTTTTATTATGCTGGATATTCCACGTTCAGCAGTATAGTCAACAACAGGCAGGAAGTGCTGGACTTTGTGCAGTACCTGCAGTGTCTTGCCATCTGATCTCCCTTCCCTTTGTGATGAAATAATGGGATTTAGCAGATACTCAAAGACCCACCTGGAGATTAATCTAGACTGATTGAATCCAGTGAGAGTGATTAACTGCTGATTAGCCTACTTCAAGTTAACTGGATTGTAATCACACCTTGAGAACACGTTCAGAACCAATGGATTTGGATGATGCCAACCAATCAGCTTGAAGCAGTGTGTACGGACCGCCTCTGTTCCAGATCTATAAAAAGCTTCCACAATCAGCTTGCTAGAGAGTTCATGATTGAAGCAGGCTTGTGGCAGACAACTTGAGGAAGAACCAGATCAGGCTGGAACTCTAGGCTAAATAGGCCTTTTTCTTAACTTTCTGAACTCCGTGGGAATATCTGTATGCTTTAATAAATGTTAATGCCCAAGGACTGGTGCTAAAGCCTCTAATTTAAGGCCACCACAATATAGATTTTAAACATCACACCTTGGATATATTTGCCGAATCCATCTCCCAACTCAACCATGATGGCCATGGGGCTATCTCATCTTGTCCAAATTACAACTATGCCAAATGTTAGGGTGGGCCAAAAGCCAGTATCTCAGTAGTTTAGGTTTGATGTTGAGCTGAAATTAGGCCTTCAAGAGTCATTGAACAGTCAACAAAAGGAAGCTGACTTGACCCTAACACAGCAAGAATATGAAGCAAGGAAACAGTGGCACTAAGCTTCTCTGAATGCGGCTCCCTAGGCCTCCATATGGCTTTGACATTTCCTTTAGCAAGGAAGGGGAGAAGGAGGACACAGAGGCAGAGTAGCCTAGCTAGACAGTGATCATGAGTGTGATTGGTTCAGGAATGCTGCCATAGCAATTCAGCCACACTACCAGTGCCTCAACTCCCTCATGATCTCCCTCATGAGGTTAAATCTAGAGTATACACTGTCTATACATTTACCTCTTATACTCCTTAGCTTCCTAAAGGGTGAGTTCCAGGTGCCCCCTTTTATTCCAAGGCTTCCATGTCACCTTCTCCTTTCCAAAGTTAGTATCAATTTCTTCCTTATCCTATTATTTGGTTTTGATATATCTGTATATTCTGTATCTTTCCAGGAGAAAGTGAGCTCTTTTGAGGGAAGGGAGCTTTTTTTTTCATTTATGCCTTTGTATCCATAATGACTTTTTAAAAAATAAGCACCTACTACGTATCAGCCACTGTGCTATCTTTTTTTTTTGCAGGGCAATGAGGGTTAAGTGACTTGCTCAAGGTCACACAGCTAGTAAGTGTTAGGTGTCTGAGGTCAGATTTGTACTCAGGTCCTCCTGACTCCAGGGCTGGTGCTTAATCTACTACAGCACCACCTAG
Organism: Dromiciops gliroides; assembly: GCF_019393635.1. Taxonomy (NCBI): domain Eukaryota; kingdom Metazoa; phylum Chordata; class Mammalia; order Microbiotheria; family Microbiotheriidae; genus Dromiciops; species Dromiciops gliroides. The sequence continues at coordinate 35,805,115 of NC_057867.1, read as the reverse complement.
CTGCCCCCCACTGTGCTAAATCTTTACAAATATTATCTCATTTTATTCTCACAACAACCTGTGAGGTACATGCCATAATCATTCCCATTTTACAAATGAGAAAGCTAAGACTGAGAGAAGATAAGTGACTTGTCCAGGGTCACACAGCTAGCAAGTGTCTGAGGCCAGATTTGAATCCAGGCTCTCCTGACTTCAAGGCCAGGGGATCTATCCAATGGAATGCCACCTAGCTGCCCACGGTAGTTGCTTAATTAACATTTGTTGTGTTGTATTTAATGGAACATAGGGTCAAATTTTTTTCATAATGGAAGCATCTCTTTAGACCCTAAAAGCTTTGTATGTTTCAAAGTAGTTAATTGCAGTAACAGAAATTATGCCTATGAAAATGAGGGCTTCTTTGAGAACACATTGAAAACCTGCCTTGTAGAATATAAAAGAGTTCTTCTTCTTATGAATGTTAACAGCATCTCTCTTTTCTCCCATTCCTCTTTGACAGGTTGCTGGATTTTTTTCCCCTTTGCATGAACTTAAAGAATTACCTGTCATGAACTGATGGATGAGATGTTCATAGATCCTTTGAAAAGAAAGAGCAGCATTGTAAACCAAAATATCTGTAGTATAACAAATATGATTCATTTTCATTAACTACCAGAGTGTAGCCTTTGTTCTCATGTTGCCTCAGAATTGATATTATAAATGAAATGTTGTCTCCATCAATTACCTTGTGACCCATAACCAAAAGTGATAGAGAGATGCTTGATCAGTGATCATACTACTGGGTCCCTTTCACATATACATGCAAATTTACATGTGCAAATACATACACATGCAGTTGTTTTCCTATGCTTAAGCCATGCCCTTCTGTATTTATCTTCTAGATAATCCTTCAAGGCCACCTAACTCATGAAACCTTTCTTGTTAACTCCAGTTGGGACAACTCTCTCTCTCTCTCTGTCTCTCTCTCTCTCCCTCCTTCCCTCCCTTCCTCCTTCCCTCTCTCTCTCTCTCCCTCCCTCCCTCTCTCTCTGTCTCTCTCTCTCCTTTTAAGTTCAACAACATTTATTATCTATCACTCATACAATGAGTATTTGCTGAACAAAACATTTACATACCAATAGATAGACCCAAATGACTATGGATACGAAGGCTATACAAACCAGTTATGGCATTCAACGGTAGGAGTGAATGAGTAGAAGGGTAGTGGATGAAAAGCTAGGTAGGAGACAAATTATCTTGTAACATGAAAGCAAGACTGATATATAGATGACTGACATATAATTCTTTAATTATGCTTGCCTCACCTTTAATTATGTTTGCAGTCAAATGACTTGAGTTTGAGTCCTAGCTCTGTCATTTCTTGGCTATATATCTTGAGCAAACCATTAAATATCAGTTTCTTCATCTGAAAAATGGCTTACTTCACAGGGCTTTGGGGGGAGGGAGAGAAAATGAGATTATGGATATAGAATACTTTATGTTAAATTGCTATAATGTACTATATAAACATTAATTAACATTGTTAGAAAATAATCAACAAACATTTAATACGTGCCTACTGAATATCAAGTACCATAGTAGGTGCTAGGAAAACAAATATGCAAGTATGGAAGCTACTTGCAAACAGGGATTGCATTTATTATATTTGGATCCCTATTGCCTAACACATAGCCATGGGGATAGGGATGGGACCTATGACTTCGATGGTATCGGGTACTCCTAGGTGAGGATAATCTCTCTACCAAAGAAGATCAGCAACTTTTCTGCAACTTGTAGTCTTAAAGAATTATCAAGGGGCAGCTAGGTGGCGCAGTGGATAGAGCACCGGCCCTGGAGTCAGGAGTACCTGAGTTCAAATCCAGCCTCAGACACTTAACGCTTACTAGCTGTGTGACCCTGGGAAAGTCACTTAACCCCAATTGCCTCACTAAAAAAAGAAAAAAAAAAGAATTACCAAGAGCACTGAAAGGTTCAATGATTTGCCCAGGGCCTTGGAGCTACTTGAAACAAGGTTTTCCTAACTTCATGGACAGCTCTCTATCCACTGTGCCTTGATTTGCTCATAACCAATATGGCTGTCACATCACCATAATCATTGCCACAATATAAATGATATATCATTGTTATATTTTGTTACTTTCACATCTCTACTATCATTGTCATACCTTCACAATCACCAGCACCATCACATCTACACCACAACGAATATCTGCATCACAAAAATCAGCCATGGAGCAATAGTACCACTATCTCATCACCATGAATACCATATTCATATCCCCACCAACATCAGTCACTTCTCTACCAATATTGCTTTTAAATCTGTACCCTCACTGTTAAATTCCCAAGACTTGTATATACTCATCATCACCATACTATTACCACAAGGGGCAACAAGGTGGCATAGTGGATAGAGCACCGGCCCTGGAGTGAGGAGGACCTGAGTTCAAATCTGGCCTCAGACACTTGACACTTACTAGCTGTGTGACCCTGGGCAAGTGACTTAATTCAGATTGCCTCAAACATCCTGGGCCATCTCCAATAGTCCTGATGTTTATCTTGCCACTGGACCCACACAGCTCTGGAGGAGAGAGTGAGGCTGGTGACCTTGCACAGCTCTCCCTCACATAGATCCAATTCACTGCAAGTCATGACATCACCCCAATGTCATTGTCCTCTTAGAGAATAAAGGACAACCAACAATATTACCACAATCACTGTCTCAACATAAACAATAACACTGTCATATAAAACCCCCATCGCCATTACTTTTAAATGAGCACAGTCATATTCATGTGTCTACTTCCATTACTTTTATATCTCTACCATCATTGTCACATGCTTACCTTCAGCATTCTAACATCATCCCTACCACCATGACTTTAAAGTCAAGACTCCTCAATCTCACTCTTTGCACATATCCAATCAGTTGCCTAATCTTGTTATTTCTACTACCAAAAATATTTCTCTGGAATATACCCTTTTCTCCATTCACACAGTTATCACCCTGGTTCAAACCCTCTTCACCTCTTGCTTGAACTACTGCAATGCCTTCCAGTTGGCCATACTGTCTCAAATCTCTCCCTACACTAAATCCATCCCCTACTTGGCTGCCAAAATGGTTTTCCTAAATGGTAGCTCTGATTATATGAGTCCCCTAGCCAATAAACTCCAGTGGCTCCCTATTACCTCCAAGATTAAATATAAAATCAAATTTTGGCAGTTAAAGTTCTTCAGAAACTGGCTTATTTGTACCTTTCCAGTCTTCTCATACTTTACTCCTCTCTGAAAATTCTATAATACAGTACTTGTTATTTCTTACCTATGACACTCCTCAGTGCCTGGTTATTCCCTATGCCTGGAATGCTCTCCCTCTTAGCTTCTCTCTCTTCTTTCAAGATTGAACTTAAAGGCCATCTTCTGCAGGAGTCCTTTCTTGGTCCTCCTCCAACATCCTCCATCCATTTGAGGCTTCCTAAGTTTGCTCTCCTTCATATCTATATCTATTTTGTGTATATCTATTTACTTGTTTCTAGATTGTGGACAATGATTGTTTGTGGGACTTTTTTTATTTGAAAGAGGAAGAATTATTCTGAAATGTGAGGGATCAGCCCATCCCTTAACTGTGAATTTGGGAAGAGAAGCCATCATTAAAGTGTAAGCCCTCTTCCACGCACCATTTCTATGGAGATGGGAAATTCATACCAAGCTACTATGAAATCCATCAGCTTATTGAATTTGACTTTGGTGGACAATGGGAATGAGAAGCCAGACAAGAAGAGGTGGTTTTGCGTTTTGCTCCATGCTTAGCAGGAATGAGCCTTCTTTGATTTTTAGATGCTGGCTCCCCTTCCTGTTCCTCTGGGACTCTGCTGGGATGCCTAGAACACTTTCCATCTTCACCTCTGCTTAGCAGAATGCAAAGTTTCCTTCAAAGTTTAGTTCGTGGGGGCAGCTAGGTGGTGCAGTGGATAAAGCACCGGCCCTGGATTCAGGAGGACCTGAATTCAAATCCAGCCTCAGAAACTTGACACTTACTAGCTGTGTGACCCTGGGCAAGCCACTGAACCCTCGTTGCCCTGAAAAAAAACCCTCAGTTCATAGAGAACCCTCTGGATGAGGCCTTTCCTTATCTCCTCAGGTACAAGCAAGCAGTGTTTCCCACCCCTTTTAAAGTTAACTTTCATTTTCTTTATATATTTTGTATATATTGATATATAAATGCATGTTTTCTCTAGTAAAAGGATGTAAGCTACTTGAAAGCAGAGGCTGTTTCATTTTTATCTTTGTGTCCGCAGCACCCAACACAGGGCCTGGCAAATAATAGGAACTTAATAAATACTTTTTCATTGATTAATAAATACTTTTTCATCAATTAATTGGCATTTAAAAATATAACACGATCTTTGGGTGACATCTTGTGTCCAGAATCAGAACAGGGACGACTAATGATAATGGCGCTGTCTTGTGGCCAACTCAGATATTACATTTTTTGTCTGCCATCGCGTGTCCAAACCGTGGAATTACAATTTGGCTCATTTAAAAACCCATAGATTTTCTGAATTTTAACCGATGTGACATACCTAGCACACATTTAACCCATGTTAAGGGAAGCAAAATGGAGTCAAAAGAAATGATGATTTTATGAAATGAAGTAACTTATGAATTCCTTTAGTGTCGGTACAAATTCATATTAAATCATCCCCCCCCCAATTGCCTGTTACATTCTTTACCCTATAAAAGGTCACAGGACACAGGATTAGATTCAATATCAGTGGAGACAGGATTGAGCTGATTTCAGCCTATGATGTACCTGTTGCCCATCCACAAGAGCAAATCTTAGAGGAAATAAATACAAGGAAAACAGCTGATCACTTTAATAATTCTTAACTTTGAAGGAAAGTTATAAAATAAATATCACAAGTTTGACTATGATATTAGCATTGTTAAATAAGGCATGCCGAAGAATTTTTGCCTAGGTTTCCAGGGATTATAAAAATATTGATCCTATAGTATATTAACCTGCATTATCAAATAGTAAGGTGACTGCTGTAGTCATTTTATTAAGTAGTTGAGCTGGGATTTAAATCTGGGTCCTCAACCTCCAATTTCATTGTTCCTGAGACTGGACAGTGTTCTCTATCTCCCTCCCACTGTGGCTCTCCGTTCTGAACAAAACTGTTCCTGTTTCCTTTGAGTCACTGTCAAGCTTCACAAATGTTTAGTCTACACCTACTGCCTCATTTCCCTCTCTACCAGTCATCCCTGAAGGTCCTAAATGTGATTAAATGAATCCATGGTCTCATAGTCACAGATTTAGATCTTGAAGGGGTGTTAGAGGCTGTCTAGAGCAAACCTTCTATTTGACAGTCTGAGGGAGATGAAGTGACCTGCCTGAGATCATGAAGCTGAGAAGTGTCTGAGGTAGGATTTGAATTCAGGTCTTCCTGACTCCAAGGTTATGGGTATATTCATGAGATAATGCTCTCTCTTATCCCTTATCTCACTCGGTTACTTTCATCTCTCTAAATGCTCTAAGACTAGAAGTGTAAGGGATAAATTATGTTTTGAAATTTTAAGAGAAAAAATAATTTCCCCCAAATTCCATGTAGATGCTTGTTAGCCTGAATTGAATTCTTTGGCTTCCTGCCTATTACAAAATACTCTATCCAGAAGGAGTGAATTCCTTTACTTCTAACTTTGCCTTTCACTGTAAGTATGCTGTCACATAAACAACTTTATATTAAACAGCAAAAATTAAATTATCATTGATCAGTTAGAGATAGTTCCCTTCTTCTCTTGGATACACTATCTAGGGGAACTCAGGTGACAAGGTAGCATATCATTCTGATATTCTTGGAATAAATTCAGTCTGTCCAAATCTGACTTAAAGATATCATTTCCTTTTTTATATGCTCCCCAATCTCGAGACAGAGATAGACATCAGAGTCCCAAGTAACATAATAATAGAACAAATTGTATATAAAATGTGAATCCAAGTTGTGACCACTTCCCAGAATAAAACAACTCATTTTTCATGTTTCCATTATGCTATGTGAACAGAATGACAAAAAACATTGACCAAGATGCCATTGGCTATCAGTTTTCCCATCTCTAACCCCACAAAACCATTGACAGTGAATCTTCCGTATTTAGGAAAGAGCTGGTGTGAATTTCACCAGAAGTGTTATATTCTAAATGTTAATTTTTTGCACAAAGATTTCTTGATGGAGAGACACTGACCAAAGAAAACTTCACCTGACATGTAGGGACCGAAGGCCCAAACATCTTCATGTATTTGAGAATCAAATAAGAAGAAAAATCATAAAGACATTTGTATAAAATATTTGTATCAGCTCTTTTTGTGGTGGCAAAGAATTGGAAATCAAAGGAATGCCTAAACAAGCTGTGGTATATGATGGTGATGAAATATTATTGTGCTATATGAAATGACAAACAGGATGATTTCAGAAAGGCCTGGAAAGACTTCTATGAACTGATGTATAGTGAAGTGAATCAAGTATAGTGAAGAACCAAGAGAACATTGTGCACAGAGACAGCAATATTGTTTGATGAAGAACTGTGAATGACAACTATTCTCAGCAATACAATGATCCAAGACAATCCCAAAGGACTGATGATGAAGCATACTATCCACCTCCAAAGAAAGAACTAGTATTGATGGAACACAGACTGAAGCATGCTATTTTTCACTATCTTTTATTTTTTCTTTTATGTAAGTTTTCTTATACAAAATGACTAATATGGTAATGTTTTGGGTAATTGCACATATATAACTCACATCTGATTGCTTACCACCTCAGGTAGATGGGAAGGGAGAGAGGGAAGAAATGATAAAATTTGGAACTCAAAAGTATAAATGAAAATGTTTATTATTTTAAAAAGACATTTGTATATGTGGAAGAGGTGAGACAACAAAGAAATATGTTCTTAAGGTTCAAAAAAAGAAGTCCTTAGTAGCTGATGAGCAAAGTCTGAATTTGATGTTTGTTATTTATTATATTTAAAGGTGATTCACTTTAGGGGAAAAACCCACATCATTTGGTTTTTTGGGATATTTTGTATTTTATTTTTCCCCTCCCCTCTTCTCCCCCCTCCCACCGTCATCTCCTTCCCCTGCACTTTCCCTCAGGGCAAAATATATTACTACACCCACTTGAGTATGTATGTTATTCCCTCTTTGAGCCAGTTCTGATACATCATTTGTTGAGTACCTATTTACTGTCTGTTCAGCACAGATCTAGGCTCTGTGGAGTGTTGGAGAAGAGACAAGAAGGGTGGACATTAGGACAACAGCACTACCCACCCTGGAAAATATTGACCAAATTCTGCTCCTAGAACTAAATGGACTTGCTCTCTCCTTTCCTTTCCCCCTCACCTCTGTGTCAATGTAGTGTTCTACACCAAATTAGAAAATGCTTTTAAAAAACAATATTCTAGGGGCAGCTAGGTGGCACAGTGGATAGAGCACTGGCCCTGGATTCAGGAGGACCTGAGTTCAAATCCAGCCTCAAACACTTGACACTTACCAGCTGTGTGACCCTGGGCAGGTCACTTAACCCTCATTGCCCCACAAAAACAACAAACAGTAAATATCCCTTTGTAAAATCTAATTGATTAATCCAAAACAATTCCAAAGAATTCATGATGGAAAATGTTCTCCACATCCAGAAAAAGGAACTGTGGATTCTGAATGCAGATTCAACCATATGGTTTCCACTTTTTAGTTATTTTATTTTTTTGAGGTTTTTCCCTTGTGTTCTGATTCTTCTTTCACAACATGAGTAATGCATAAATGTGTTTAATGTGATTGTATATATATTATCTATATCAGATTGCTGTCTTGGGGAGGAGAGAGGGAGGGGTGGGAGGGAGAAAAATTTGGAACTAAAAATCTTACAAAAACAAATGTTGAAAACTATCTTTACATGTAACTGGAAAATAATAAAATACTTTTATGATAAAAATAAATTTAAAAGTTAATTGATGTTAACTGATTAAATTGATACTGGGTTGCTAATCAGTGAATCAATCATTGATATAGGGAAGACATTGATGAAGATATTGGGAGGGGGACACCTTACAAGGGGAGCTCAATTAAAAGGCACCAGAAGTAACAGAAAGGCACTCTTCAAACCCTCAGGAGCACAGCTGGAGCATTGATGGGGTAGAGGTTTCTAGCTATCCTGTAGGTACCTGACTCATCAGCAAGAAGAAGAGCTGGGATAAGGACACCCAGGATATATAAAGACCATAGGGTTTGTTTGTTTGGTTTTCTCCAGAATTAATTTCTTTCAGCATTTTAAAAACGTGAAACCAGAATCTCTGCTCTAGGCAGCTTACTCTTTTTTTTCCAAGTACGTAATGAATGGCCTGTTATTTTATTTGTTTGTTTGTTTATTTATTTGTTTGTTTGTTTTCGGGGCAATGAGGGTTAAATGACTTGCCCAGGGTCACACAGCTGGTAAGTGTCAAGTGTCTGGGGTCACATTTGAACTCAGGTCCTCCTGAATGCAGGGCAGGTGCTGTCTTGTTTCCTTCTCAACTCCTTTAATTCTTTTCTGAGAATTAAAAAAAAAAAAAGCTTCAATGACCCTCCTTTTTTTTCTTCTGCTTCTGACAGAACTGTTTATAACTCTTCTCTCCTCTTCATATCTCATTCTTCCAAATGAAGAGAAAAAAGAAAAAGAAAAAAACACAAGTTCTTAAGCCTGTCCACGTGGTGTGTGTTTATTTACACCGGGAAACTACCGCGAGATCACAGGCAAAGGAAGTCCCGCCTTCGCAGAGGGAGTAGGAATTCAGCTCTGGGTTTCCTGGCCCCTGACCTAGTTCTAGCCCGGGTCCTGCGGGCCTTCGGTTCGGGGGCTGCTTTCCCGATGGAGATCGCGACCCCTCGCCCCAGTCCTCCTCGTGCCCTAGGCCTGCCTGTCGGCCTCAGTACCCCGCCTCGGGGGCCAATCCCAGACGACTTCTGACAGAGGTCAGCCCCGCCTCTTGCCCTTACGTAACACCCACGCTGCCATCAGGCAAACTCCGTCTCCTCCACTCTGGTTTTGTGCACACCCCGCGGAAAGGTAACCCTGGTTTTGTCCCAAGCTGCGACCAGGTGCCCTCATGAACCTACCTGCTCGGGCCTGTCTTGGCGACCTCGGGATGTGCTGGAAAACCCCCATAAAGCCCTGGTCATTTTCCTTCCTAAGCTGCTTCTAGAGGGTGAAGAGAGAAAGGAACTTGTTTGTGGACATTCTGCCTTTTCAATGTGTGTAACTTTTAATTAAGTTGTATGTGATTTTTATCCTAGAATTAACAGACACCAAATACGATGGAGTCTTCATATGTAACATCAAACGGAGAGGGAAGATTGTACATGAACTTGATGTGCAGCTCCTTTTGCTTTTTAAGTATCTAGGAAGTTCAGTCTGTGGCTTTCCAAGCTGTGCTTTTCTCTTCTTTTCATTTTAAAGAAAATGAACTCTTCCCTCCTTTCCTTCTTTATTCTTAATTCCATCTCTGTCTTTCCCACCACTGCTCCCTTCCACTCCATGGGGTGGAGAGGGGGACAGAGAAAAACCAAACCTTTGTAACAAACATGCATAGCCAAACTAAATCTATTCCAGCATTAGTTGTATCTCTTATTCATCATCTGGAATCCCTTACACACCTCTCTCTCTCCCCCACCTCCTCCTCTCTCTCTCTCTCTCTCTCTCTCTCTCTCTCTCTCTCTCTCTCTCTCTCTCTCTCTCTCTCTCTCGGCAATGAGGGTTAAGTGACTTGCCCAGGTTCACACAGCTAGTAAGTGTCAAGTGTCTGAGGCCAGCTTTGAACTCAGGTCCTCCTGAATTCAGGGCTGGTGCTTTATCCACTGTACCACCTAGCTGTCCCCCCTCACCTCTCTCAAGACATAGGTTCAATGCTTCATAAGGCCTCTAGGATCCTAGTTGGTTAGTGCATTAATTAGTTTCAAAGCCTTTCACGTTGCAAAACCCATCTTTTTAATGAATTTTAAGCCTTTCCCTTATTGTCGCCCATTGCTGAATTGGTTGTAGAGGGAACAGTGTCAAATACTGTATTTTGTCTGTCTCCTACAGAAAAAAAAAAAACAGATGGGAGGGCAGCTTAGATGGGGCAGTGGATAGGGCACCAGCCCTGGATGCAGGAGGGACCTGAGTTTGAATGTGGCCTCAGACACTTGATACTTCCTAGCTGTGTGACCCTGGGAAAGTCACTTAACCCTCATTGCCCCGCCAAAAAAAAAAAAAGATACTGGGGTGGTTTGCCATTTCCTTTCCCAGATCATTTTACAGATGAGGAAACTGAGGCAAACAGGGTTAAGTGGCTTGCCCAGGATCACACAACTAGTAAGTATCTGAAGCCAGATTTGAGCTTAGGTCTTCCTCACTTCAGGCTCAGCACTCTATCCACTATGCCTCCCAGCTGCTACAACCCTAGTTTAGGGACCTTCCCCCACACACACATACACTCACAAAGGTGGCAGAAACTCTGCCCAGGATACTCTCTTTAGCCCCTGCAAAAAGTAGTAGGTGCTGGTTCAGACACAGAAGGAAAGGAGGAATGGAAGAAGGGAGAGTGCTTGCTGACCATAAATCCCAAACCAGAAGCCTTTTCACTATATCACAGCAAATGTTTGGAATTTATAGGTCAGCAGAGAAATTTGGAGACGATCAAGATGATGCCCTTCAAATCACACTTAGGCAGACATCTCTTCTGTCTACATGCAAAGTCAGCCCTGGGGACAAAGCTTCACTCTTTTCCATGTCAGAATGTCTCCAGTGCCAAAGCACTTGGTTTCTCAAGAAAGGAATTGTTTAGCAACTGACTCTGCCCCCAGTCAGGGAGTGGGAATGACCATACCAGGCCAGAGAGTATATGGGAATTTTCCAGTGCTTCCACCCTTGGGAATTGGCTGCATTGATCTATTCTCACTTTCCATCCCAGTCCCTGTTTCAGAGCCATGGCATACATTTCTGTAATCGCTATTCAGAGCTGGAGGTTGAACTCCCAACAGCACTTAAAAATAAGTATTGTCTTGTTTCATTCATCGTATTTGTATCCCCAATGCCTAGAACAGTGCCTTGAACATATTAGGTACTTAATAAATGTGTTGATTGATTGAATTGATTTGGATGGGAATGAATGGCTTTTTTTTGGAATCCATTGCTCTAGTTGTTAGTATCACTTTATCTAAGGATGAGTAGCCTTCTGGCCATTAGAGGGAAGTATTGCCACACTCAAGAGGCAGCTACCAATCTCTCTTGTTGAAGATTGTCTAAATCCAATTTGGGGGCTCAGGTTCCATCAGTCATCTACTTTAAAGAATGACCAGGTTGATTCAGAGCCCTAAGGAGAATAGTAAGCTGTCATAGCTCTCATTTCTCTAAGTTTTCAGGCTTACAAAACACTTTTCTTCCTACAGTCTGTGGAGAAGGTAGTGCAAGGTTTTGGGGGTGGCAAGGTTTTCCTCAGTTTAGAGGAATAGGTCCCTGGGAAGGTGTAATCCACCAGAGGGGACAGGGTAGATTGTATTTATGGCAACTGCTTTCCCTTAGGTGAAGGGGGGACCTCAGCCCTAAGGTGGTAGTCCTGGAGAGGAAGAAATCACTGGAGAGGGGAAAATGTTATCTTGACTATTTATGGGTAGTAAAACAAGCATTTATTAAATGCCTACTATATACCAACTATTTCGTTTGAGCATAAGTCCTTTCTGCTTTGAATTTTCCATCAGGTACAAATACATTTGTCCTACATTTACTGTATTGTTAGTCCATTTGCTCACATGGGAGCTGAAGGTCCTTTTTCTTTGTGGAGACCTAGATAAGCCAAATTCTGATGTCTTTTAGGAAAATGGGGAACTTTTGGTTGGAGGTAGGGGACAAAAGCCCCTCTAGGAGTCATAATTGTACAGTGGAAAGAACACTTACTACTCTGGAATTAGAAGTTCAAATCCTGCCTCTTGATATTTAATACCTATATGACCTTGGGAAAGTACTTTAAACTTTCTGGCCCTCAGTTTCCTTATTTGTAGAATAAAAGAATTTTACTACATAGCCTCTGACACCATTTTCTGCTCCAGATTATTTATACTCTAAACAAGTAGCTAAGTGCAGGTAGAAGATTTCCCAACTAGGGATACATTTATTTAATCACATCAATTCATTTCATCAGTGAGGTTTAATGGGATTGCATAGTTACAAGTGGTACCACAGTGGCTTCTTAAATTAAAACAATACCTAACACTTCTTACAGAGGCAAAGGAAATTGGTCTGTACTTTTCTTTCTCTGATTTTCTCTCCCTGGCTTAAGGATCAAAATAATATTTATGTCATAAAAGGAATTTGGTACGACTTCCTCTTTACCTGTTTTTCAAAATAGTTTATATAGCATTGGGATTAAATGTACCTCAAATGTTGTATAGAATTCACTTTTATGTGAGATAATTTTCCTTATTCTTCCTCTTCCTTTCCCCTTCTTCCAATGCATCCCTCTTTCTAACCCTTCAATTTTTTTAAATCAGAAAAGTATTTTATTATTTTCTAGTTACATGTAGAGATCGTTTTCAACATTTGTTTTTATAAAATTGCTAGTTTCAAATTTTTCTCCCTCCCTCCCCCCTCCCCAAGACAGCAAGCAATGCGATATAGGTTTTATATGTACCATCACATTAAACATATTTCTGCATTAGTCATGCTGTGGAAGAAGAATCAGAGCAAAAGGGAAAAACCTTAAAAAAGAAAAACAAAAAAGTAGAAACAGTATGGTCCAATATACATCTAGATTCCACAGTTCTTTTTTTCTGGATTTGAAGAGCATTTTCCATCATGAGTCCTTTGGAGCTATCTTGGACCATTGTTTTGCTGAGAAGAGTCAAGTTTATCACAGTTGATCAACACACAATGTTGTTGATACTGTGTACAATGTTCTCCTGGTTCTGCTCTTCTCACTCAGCATCAGTTCATGTAAGTCCTTCCAGGTTTCTCTGAAATCCACCTGCTCATCATTTCTTACAGCACAATAGTATTCCATCACATTCATATGCTACAACTTGTTCAGCCATTCCCAATTGATGGGCATCCCCTCAATTTCCAATTCCTTGCCACCACAAAAAGAGCCACTATAAATATTTTTGTATGTGTGGGTTCTTTTCCCTTTTTTATGATCTCTTTGTCTAACGCTTCAATTTTTTTAGATCATCCCAGCATAATTGATTCCCAACAGTGCCCTTTGTCTATGTAGACTGCTTCCGAGTGCCTTAATATTGATAAAGTTTTTAGGAACTAACTCATATCATTTTCCCATATAGAAATGTAATCAGTTTAAATTTATTGATTTTCTTATGATTGCTCTTTCATGTTTACTTTTTATGGTTCTGTTGAGTCTTGTATTTGAAAGTCCAATTTTCTATTCAGCTTTGGTTTTTTCATCAGGAATGCTTGAACATCCTCTATTTCATTAAATTTCCATGAAGAGGGGGCAGCTAGGTGGCGCAGTGGATAGAGCACCGGCCCTGGAGTCAGGAGGAACTGAGTTCAAATCCGATCTCAGACACTTAACACTTACTAGCTGTGTGATCCTGGGCAAGTCACTTAACCCCAATTGCCTCATTTAAAAAAAAAATTCCATGAAGGATTATACTCAGTTTTCCTGGGAGATTATTCTTGGTTGTAATTTCAGATTTTTTGCCTTCTGGAATATAATATTCCTAGCCACTGTGGTAGCTCCCAAATCTTGTGTGATCCTGACTGTTTCTCCACAATTTTTCATGTTTTTTTCTGGCTGTTTAAAGTACTTTCCCTTTGACCTAGGAGCTCTGAACTTTGCCTATAATATTTCTGGGAGTTTTCATTTTGGAATCTCAAGAAGTGATGAGTGGATTCTTTCAATGTCTAATTTACCCTCTGGTTCTAGGATATCAGGGCAGTTTTCCTTGATATTTCTTGAAAGATGATATCTAGGCTGTTTTTGATCATTGCTTTCAGGTAGTTCAGTAATTATTAAATTATCTCTCCTCAATCTATAATCCAGGTCATTTGTTTTTCTAATGAGAGATTTCACATTTTATTCTATTTTTTCATTCTTTTGACTTTGTTTTGTTATTTCTTAGTGTCTTGTGGAGTCATTAACTTCAGTTGCCTAATTCCAGTTTTTTAAGAAATTATTTTCTTCAATTAGCTTTTGTACCTCTTTTCCCATTTGGTCAATTATAAGGTGCTATTTTCTTCAATATTTTTGCACCTCTTTTATGAATCTGTTAATTGAACTTTCATAGTTTGCTTTCTTTGCTTTCATTTATTAACCTGATTTTTCCTCTACTATTCTTATTTGATTTTGACAATAATTTTTTTAGTTCTTCTAGGAATTCCTGTTGGGCTCATGTCCAATTCACATTTTTTTCTTTGAGGTTTTGCTTGTAGCTTTTTGACTTCATTGTCTTCTCAGTTTGTATCTTGATCTTCCCTGTTCCCATAGTAGTTTTTATGGTCAGGTTCATTTTTGTTGTTTGCTCATTTTTCATACTATTTCTTGAGTTGGACCTTTTTATTAATGTTTGGCTCTGTTCCCCACTTGGGATGGGGGAGGAGGACTGTCTCAAGCTTCAGGCATTTTCACTTTGCTGTTTTCAGAACTAGTCTGGGTGTTTGGAAGTTTTTGGTGCTACTAAGGGGTGATGTGATCTGGGGAGAAGTGTGGTCACTGTTTTCTTGGTCTGGATTCCGATCTCTAGGAATTGCAATTGATATTGTACCTCATAACCTCTTGTCCTTTTGGACCAGAACATATACTGTTCCTTAAGGTCCCTGATTGCTTGGGGCAACTAGCGATATTGCCTGTCAGGGCTTTTATTCCATCTTGATTGAAAATGCTCCCCTCTGTCCTTAAACTATGACATAAAGTAGGTATAGGCAATGGAGTTGCCAAATAGCATCTGGTTCTGCATCTATTGCTAACACAGGAGTACCCTGTAATTTCTCTCTCTCTTTTTTTTTTTAGTGAGGCAATTGGGGTTAAGTGACCTGCCCAGGGTCACACAGCTAGTAAGTGTTAAGTGTCTGAGGCCAGATTTGAACTCAGGTACTCCTGACTCCAGGGCCGGTGCTCTATCCACTGCGCCACCTAGCTGCCCCCTGTACCCTGTAATTTCTGATCAGTTACCAGGTCCCCTTAGCATCTCTGGCTTGAGAATTTACAATGCTGCTGCTGCTGCTTTTGTCACAACTCTCTCTTTTTGACGTCCTATGTTTTCTTGGTCTGGAAAAATGTCTCACTCTGACCTTTTGTTTGGCTCTGCTTCTCCAGATTTTGATTTGAGGCAGTTTGGAGGGGAATGTTGGGAGAGCTCAGCTAAGTACTTCTTCCACTCCTCCATCTTGGCTCTGCCCCTGGGAGTCTTTTTTGGGGTAATTTTTAGAGGAAAAAGAAAGAAGTAGTATGGTAGACTAGAAAGAGTGATGGACTTGGAGGCTAAAGAAACATGAATTCAAATCCTACCTCTGAAACTTATTAGCTGTGTGGCCATATTATATCTACTAACCTCTCTGAACCTGTTTCCTCATATATAAAATAGGAATAATAATACTCCTCAGGGAGGTTGCACGATTCAAATGAGATACTGCATGTATAGGCTCACTCACACTGGCAGCTCAAGTTTCCAGAGGGCTTCTGTTCAATTTCCCTTCAGGGTTTTAGCCCTGAGGATTTGTGGGGCACGCAGTCAGGGTTCAGAAGCCATCAACCATGTACTTCCCTGATAATTATCAGTTGAGATCATTTAGCCCATCTGATTCAATTAACTTTGAGGAGCGCATATTTAGTACCATTGCATTGGTGCCAAAAACTACCCTTCTCCTCCCTAAGGTCTATGATTCACTCTCCCTCCTGTATAGGAGGACTAAAACCTCTAGTGTGGGGGCCTGTTGAGCCCTTTTCAGAACTACTCATTTGCCTTTGGCATCCACCTAGCACTCAACTCACACCTGGCTTCAGGTAGCTGAAGCTACCAGTAGCCACACCCCAGTAAACCAACTTGGCAGATGGGCTAAACCAGGTTGAGGGTAACTTACAGGCCTCAAAGCCATTGGTGAATTAGGGAGATGCCTACCCCCAAGCATGTGAAGACTTTCTTTGGAGGAATGGGCAGATGAGAACAAATTGTTCCATTGCTCATGAGGGTGGCTAAAGCAGGTGGCGTGGGGGGCTTAGAGCTTGGTCAGACATAGAAGATGCCAGTTACCTTGACTTGTGTCCTGCCACTGGACTTGGATGACTCAGGAAAAGAGAGTGAGACTGATGACTTTGCACAGCTCTGCCTCATTTGTTTTTTGTTTTTTTTTTGGTTTGTTTTTTGCAGGGCAATGAGGGTTAAGTGACTTGCCCAGGGTCACACTGCTAGTGTCAAATGTCTGAAGCTGGATTTGAACTCAGGTCCTCCTGAATCCAGGGTCAGTGCCTTATCCACTACGCCACCTAGCTGCCTACAGCTCTGCCTCATTTAAATCCAATTCACTGGCAAGTCAAGTCATCACCCATGATATCATTGGTCCTCTTCAAAAATGAAAGGCAAACAACAACCACCTCTTAGGTGGTCCAGGGAACTAGGGACCACTGGAGAGGAAAGATGAGTTTCTTGACTCTTTACAGGCTTAATCAACCCTACAAGCATTTATTAAGTGGCTACAATATGCCAAATACACTAGTCCTGTGTGCCTTGTATTTTCCACTGGGTAAAATAAAACCTCTCCAACATCTGCTTTATTGTCAACTTGATTACTCAAATGGGAGCTAAAGGTTCTTGACCTTTTCTTTGTGGATCCCTAGTCAGAAACCAAATATTGATGTGCCATGTGTGAGCAGAATCTCACCTTGAAGACACAGTTGTTTACTGAATAGAACATTGGTGGGAGTGGTGTATGAAGACCTGCGTTCAAATCCTCTCTCTGAAGCACACTTACTGCGTGACCTTAGGTTTTTTTTTTCTTTTTCTTTTTTCTTTACTGTGTGAGCTTAGAATAGTCACTTTCCTTTCTAGGCCTTAGTTTCTTTATCTGTAGAATTAGGGGATTGTACTTTATGGCCTGTGAGGTCCTTTCTAGTTCTAGTACCAGGATCCTCTCACTAGCCTAGCCAAGTGCAGCCTGTATGATTCCCAACAAGGATAGAATTTGTTTGGCTATATTAATACCTAAAAGCATCTATGAGATGTGGATGGGATTACAAGTTAGATGTGTTGTGCACAGTATGCCCTGGAATGGTAACAATATCTAATTTTTTTTCTTTTGGGGGGAGGGGCAGGGCAATGAGGGTTAAGTGACTTGCTCAGAGTCACACAGCTAGTAATGTTCCCTGAAGATGCAGAATGATCTTCCTTCTTCTTTTTAGAGGTTGGGGATTAGAGGTGCACAATATTCTATACATGTTCAGATGCAGTCACAGTGTATTGGTTTGGTTACCTTTTTCTGCTGTTACAAGTAACAGTTTTAGTGGGGTGTGGAATAGCAGAAAATGGCTAATGTAAAAACTTAAAAAAGAAAACTGAACCCAGCTATATGATATAATGGGAAGGGGAGGGGCAAGTATGGACTTGGAGTCTTAGGAAACATGGATTCAAATCCTACCTCTGACACTTAATAGCTGCGTGATTATTTGTTTCAATTCAGTAGACATTTATTAAGTGTCTACTATGTACCAGGGACTGTATTAAGCACCGGCAATACAAATATGAAAAAAAAAATAGATCTTGTCCTCAAGGAGCTTACAATCAAGCCATGGCTAAGTCACTTAATCTCTCTGAGCCTCAGTTTCCTCACCTGTAAACTAGGAATAAAACCTCTCTAAGGAATCATTGAGAATCCAATAAAATAATGCACATGTAACATAGGCTTCCTCTCTCAATCCCTCCTCAGTCAGGTTAGGTCCCCAGAGGGCGGCTACAGAGCCTCAGTTTTCTCATCTGTACAATGCATTACCTCCTTTCTGAGGTTTCATCTTTCCTCAGGGTTTAGAGGTAGGCCTGAAGGGTGGTATATTTCCCCCATGATGATCAGTTAGTATCATTTAGCCCACCTGACAACTTTCCGAAATGGGTATTACGGCAGATATTAAACAGTATAAAACATCCCCACCCACACCTGAAATCTGTAATATACTTTCCAACTAGTACATACAGAGTCCTGGGGAAAGTAGACTGAAACTTAGAAACATATGAAAAAGGGGTAACTCCCAGCTCCTGGAAGTCCTTTTGCCAAAGTTCTCAAGATATTCTCCTTGCTTTTGGTGTAGCTTTTCCTGCTGGATTCTTTGTAAAACATTCCCTCTGTCTTTCCTCACTGTTCCCAAGCATTAACATGCTAGATGATATCAGCTCTTATTCCTTTTTTAGCAGGGCAATGAAGATTAAGTGACTTGCCCAGGGTCACCCAGCTAGTAAGGGTCACGTGTCTGAGGCTGGATTTGAACTCAGGTCCTCCTGACTCCAGGGCCAGTGCTTTATACACTGCACCACCTAGCTGCCCCCAATATCAGTTATTTTGGAGACTTAAGGGCTCAAAAATAGTTTCCTCACAGAAACCTTAGAAGGGAGGAAGTACATGAATCATTAGCCCATCATACAGTTGAGAAAGACAGACTGAGAGAGACGAGGTGATTTGTTCCAATCCCCCAGTTTCTTCTGGATGATTTTATATAGCTAATACTTAAGTGGAAGAGAAGTATGTTAGTATCTCAGATCTGAGATCCTATACTTTGATTACCTTTCTAGGGCAGATGGCAAGATAATAGACTAAGTGGCTACCTGAATAGGAGGGAAAGCATGGCCTTATCTGGGGCTGACTAGATATAGTGGGCTAGGTTAATTTGTGCTTACTTACCAAGGAGAACAGCTTAGTGCCAGAGAGTGGGGGTGGGATTGCCAGAATGGTTTCTGGAAGTCTGAAGAGTAAGTGTGGACACAGGTGTGGAGTAAAGCACTTAGCAGCTGTGTGCCCTCCACTCCCACCTTTGATACCAGGCAGGTTGTTTTCCTTCTGTGGGTCTCAGTTCTGTCATCTGAACCGTGGAGATCATAATACTTGTTCTATCTCATGGAGGTTTTGCAAGGATCAGATGAGGTATGTGAAAGATGGTCTGTAATCCTTAAAGCACTTGGAGTGTTCTTCATAGCCTGCCTCAACCTTCAGAGACTCTTGGGAAATTCAAAAGTTCAGTCATGTACTTTGGCAAAGGACAGTTGTTGGGATGTGACTAGGAAGCAATCAGGGAGATTACCAGAGTGCCTGGCAGCATAATTTATGGCATATTTGTTCCTTCTCCTTCCTCAAGCCAATTAACCACAGCTGGTTTATGTAACTTCTTATTCATATTATCTGTAATTAGTTTCTTTATTAAGCTAGCTCTGGTTTTGCTCCGCTGAAGTATGGAGCACCTAGTGATTTAGGTCTGTGCCCACCTGGCTGTTCCTACCAAAATTAGGAAGAAGTCCACCTCTCCTCTTGGCTTGAGGGGGTCATAATTGGCCTTATATATCTAGCATGAGGGCTAGTAACTCAGGATTATGGGTTCCCTTGGAAACAAACCAGTCACCATGACAACTGGTGATTGGGATCAGCTGATTTTGCTTTCATGGACACTTGAGTAACTTCCTCAGCAGGGACTCAGTTTGAAGGACAGGGTTCCTGCCTAGAACCCATATTGGGATCCTTTCCTGCTGCAGAGACTTTGGCATTATTACCCTCCTCCCCTACTCTCACGACAAAAAAGAATCCAGATCATTTGACACCAAGGGAGCACAGTAATCTTTAATGTACTCCTTCATTACTCCTCCCCCATCAGTCTCCACATTGCCAGTAGGGATTCA
Organism: Dromiciops gliroides; assembly: GCF_019393635.1. NCBI lineage: Eukaryota > Metazoa > Chordata > Mammalia > Microbiotheria > Microbiotheriidae > Dromiciops > Dromiciops gliroides. Next base: position 35,785,230 of record NC_057867.1, on the reverse strand, counting down.
CAAAATGACCTGTGTGTTCTTGCCTGGGGCACATAAAGTCTCCTATTGGAGAGACTTTGACAGCATGCTTTCTACTTTCCCTCCACCTCCCTTTGATAAACACCAGATGTAGATTGTGCCATTATTTTAGAAGGAAGGGGGAGGCAAGTACTGAAAGTATGCAGCTTTCTGCCTGGGGTCTCATCCCTAGCTTAGGGATCCCCAAATTTGTAGAGTCTCTGTCTAGGTTATACTTCCTTCACCCTCCACATATACCATCCTTTCTCATTTCAAAAAGTAGTTGATGGGGGCAGCTAGGTGGAGCAGTAGATAGAGCATCAGCCCTGGAGTCAGGAGGACCTGAGTTCAAATCCGGTCTCAGATACTTGACACTAGCTCTGTGACCCTGGGCAAGTCACTTAACCCTCACTTCCCTGCAAAAAAAAAAAAAGTAGTTGATGATTTAGCCCAGACACAGAAGTCAAAGAGAGCCAAGGGAGGAACTGGGTAGGAATCATGGTTGCTGGCTCCAGATTCCAAACCAGATACCTTTCCACTATATCATGGAGGATTATTGGAGTTTACAGGTCAGTGGTAGAGAGATTTTGAGATAGGGGAGTGAACATTTTCTGTGCCCCTCAAGTCGCCCTTCATCAACTGACACCTATTTTGTCCACATCAACTATAAACCTTGTGGACAAATTTCAGTTTCCTATGTCAGGATCAGTGTGAAGGTATTTACTTTCTCAGGAAATTAATAGCTTAAAAATTGACTCTGCCCCCAACCAGACTGTGGGAAGGAACATACTAGGCCAGAAAATATATGGGATTCTTTCAGTGCAGGAGGACTCTTCCTTGTGGAAACTTGTGGGGTTGGGCTTCACTGAGCCATCTCCACTTGCCATCCCAGCCCCTGCTTTTTAAGCCTATGGCCTCCCCAGGATAGTTGTCAGATGTATCAGCTCCCTAAGGCACTTAAGTACTAATGTATTAGATTTTGTCATTGGGGATTTTTTCATTCATTGTATTTATGTCGCCAGAGTTTAGAATGGTGCCTGGGACAGGTTGTTAGCACCATTTATCCTTAAAATGAGCAGCCTAGAAGGCAAGGGATGACCTCATGTAACAGAAATCTCCCAAGCTCCCTTGTGGAAGCCTATCTAAATCCTGTAATGGGGAAGAGAATGACTACTAAACAGCTATAAGTAAAACCTCAAAGAAAAACAGATTGAGCATAAATTCAACTAGAATTCCTGGAATAGATGAAGAAAAAATTTAAAATATTTTAATAAAATCAGACACTACAAGAAAAAATTGTAAAAGAAATGAGTACTATGGAAGAAAGTATTAGAAATTAACAGTTTGAGGGGGCAGCTAGGTGGTGCAGTGAATAGAGCACCAGTCCTGGATTCAGGAGGACCTGAGTTCAAAATCCAGCCTCAGACACTTGACAGTTACTAGCTGTGTGACCCTGGGCAAGTCACTTAACCCCAATCGCCTCACCAAAAAAAAAAAAGAAAGAAATTAACAGTTTGGTAAAAGATGTACAAAATCTTGTCCAAAAAAAAACCTTTTATAATTAAAAAAAATCTTGTCCAAGCAACAAACCCCCTAAAAATTGGAATTGACCAAAATGAAGCCAATCACCCAATCAGATAATAGGAAGTATTCATTTTTTAAAAAGGCAAAACACTTCAAAAATTAGAAATCTCATAGCAAAAACAATTGACCTGGAAAACAGAGGAAAGATCATTTTAAAATCACTAGATTAATTGAAAGTTGTGAACAAAAAAGAGTCCACATATATTTCAAGTAATGCTATAAGAAAACTGGTTAAATTTCTTAGAACCAGAGGGCAAAACAGAAATGGAATCCACAGGTGTTCTCTTTAACAAAGCCCCCCAAATGAAAATTCCCTGTAATATTATAGTCAAAATCAGGAAGTACCAGTTAAAAAGAAAACCTGTTAGAAGCTGTAAGGACACAAGATTTATAGGGGGGCAGACCATCTTGTCAGCTAAGTCCAATTGTTAAGCCCAAAGGTAAGGGGGCTGATTGTTCTTCCATGATATGCCAATTGTAGGGATCTAGACCCTCCAAGAGAATAATGAGAAACAGAAGGGAGAGTAATCGTGCCAGCTTGGTAGTGCAGTGGGTTTATTAGGATTCATTAGGTTAACTGCATTGTTTAAAGGAGTTTACTTATGAGATCCAGTTCTTGGTGGCAGGAAGATAGAATGGTGCAATGGATCTCTGCACCAACCCTTGGTATTAGATACTAGAAAGATACTGATGCTGCAAGAGTGATAGTATGGAGTTGAAAGCTCAAGAGAGAGAGAGAGATTTAAAATAGCTGCTATGATACTTTAAACTTTATTTTTCTTGGGTTTTTTATCTGTGTTTTCTTTTGCAATGTGGCTAATATGGAAATAGACTTCATGTATAATAATATCAAATTGCTAGCCTTCTCAAGGATTGGGGGTAAGAGATAGGGGGAGGGAGAGAAGGAATTTGGAACTCAAAATTTATTAAAAAATTATTGTTGGGGGCGGCTAGGTGGCACAGTGGATAGAGCACCGGCCCTGGAGTCAGGAGTACCTGAGCCACCACTATGAAGAAGAGGATAACTTGGAATACAGTATCCCAGAAGGCAAAGGATATAGGCAACAGCCAATAAATTACTCAGCAGAACTGGGACGGCTAGGTGGTACAGTGGATAAAGCACCAGCCCTGGATTCAGGAGGACCTGAGTTCAGATCTGGCCTCAGACACTTGACACTTACTAGCTGTGTGACCCTGGGCAAGTCACTTAACCCTCATTGCCCCGCAAAAAAAAAGAACTAAGTATGATTCTGCAGGGGAAAATGGATCTTTAATGAAATAAAGGACTTCCAAGCATTTCTGATGAAAAGATCAGAGCTGCATAGAAGGTTTACAATTCAAACAAAGGAGTTAAGAACATAAAAAGTTAAATGTGAACAAAGAGTTATAAAGGACTAAACAAGGATAAACTGCTCAAATTCTAATATGGGAAAATGATATTTTGGTCTCCTCTAAGTCCTCTCATCATCAGGGATCATAGAGGGAGTCTAATTAATTAGAGGATTTGGGAGTGATTATTATCTCCTGATCATCTTAGGGAAGAAGAAGAAGAAAAAGAAAAAGGGAGAGGAATACACTAGGGGCAGGAAGGTCAGAAAGGAAAATGAAGATTGGGGGAAATTATTTCACATAATTGGTATGTGAACATAAAAGTCTATATAAAGAAGAAAGAAAAAGTATGTGTGTGAGAACAGCTGATACTTGAACCTCACCCTGATTTGGACTGGTCAAAAGGGAGAAGAATACATACTCACATGCAATTGGTTACACAAATACCTTTCATTCAACAGAGAAGTAATAGGGAAAGAGGAAAAAAGTGAAGAGGGAACAAGGGAGGATAGATTAAAGGAAGGATTATTTATGCCTTTGAATAAATAAACACTAAGAATGTACAAAAATATAGCTCTTTTTGTTGTGGGAAAGAATAGAAATCTGAAAGGGTATCTATCAACTGGGGAATGACTAAACAAGTTATGGTATATAAATGTGACAATATAAAATTGTACTTTAAGAAATAATGGGGGGCAGCTAGGTGGCGCAGTGGATAAAGCACCAGCCCTGGATTCAGGAGGACCTGAGTTCAAATCCAGCCTCAGACACTTGACACTAGCTGTGTAACCCTGGGCAAGTCACTTAACCCTCATTGCCCCACAAAAAGAAAGAAAGAAAGAAAGAAAGAAAGAAAGAAAGAAAGAAAGAAAGAAAGAAAGAAAGAAAGAAAGAAAGAAAGAAAGAAAGAAAGAAAGAAAGAAAGAAAGAAAGAAAGAAAAAGAAAGAAAGAAGGGGGCAGCTAGGTGGCGCACTGGCCCTAGATTCAGAGGACCTGAGTTCAAATCTGGACTCAGACACTTGACACTTACTAGCTGTGTGACCCTGGGCAAGTCACTTAACCCTCATTGCCCTGTAAAAACAAACACACAAAAACAAAAACAAAACAAGAAATAATGAAGGGAAATGGTTTCAGAGAAATGTAGAAAGACTTGTATGGGCTGATGCAAAGTGAAATGAAAAGAATCAAGAGAACAGTTTATACTATGACAACAATATTATAAATACAAACAACTTTGTTTTGAAGGACTTAGAATTCTGATAAGCAAAATGGCCAACCATGATTCTAAAGGACTAGTGATGTATCATGCTACCCATCTCCTGCTAGAGAGGTAAAGGACTCAAAAGGCAAAATGAGATCTCTATGTATGTATGTATGTTTATATGTATATTATATATGTATATATTTTTTTCTTTTGGACTTGGAAAAAAGTATCTCCAATTATATAATTAATATTCCTTCATGAGGCAGTAATATTGTATATATGTTTAGATGTGAACACATTGTGGGTCAGTTTTGCTTACTTGGATCCTCTGTTACAAGTGACAGTTTATTAGGGAGGGATAGAGCAGAGAATGACTGATAGAAAAAGCATCTTTATTTCCCTAGCCAGATGGCTGTCTATTTCTCTCTCCTGATATATGCATATATCTGTGTCTACATGCATATTTCTCATTATTTTCTAATTTAGTGAATAATGTTTTGCCCAACTATCTTTCCAGAGCACCCCTCCTCTTACTTAAGCTTTATAACAAAGGCTGAAAAGCAATTGGCATGAGGGCCAGTAACACAGGATTGGACGTATCTTTGGAGACAGACGTTACCATGGCAACTGGTGATTCAGACTGGCTGATACTTGCCCTTTACAATGACTAATTGAGCCAAACCAGCTAAATCCAGTCAATTATACAATGACAGCTAAGTTCTACTGAGTTTACATGAGTTCATATGCACTACCTAGTTAGGAAGAAATAGATTTTTATGAACTTATTACTGAACATCTAAGGAAGTGCCTCACTCTGGAATTAGGTGGAATGAATTTACACCCCTCCCCCATTTCCTGCCATACTCAAATGATAGTGGGGTGGGGGTTGGGGATGAGGGTGGCATTATTTACCTCAGAATTGTAGATCTTGGAGAATTATACCTTTATACTTGGAGAATTATGTCTTTATACTTGGAGAATTATACCTTTATACTTGGTCTGAGTTCTACTCCCACTGAAGCCATGCACTCAACAAAGATAAGCTTCCTGATAAATCAGGAAGGTCCCTATCACAATGCTGCCATTCAGTGAGCCTCCCAACACTGACATTCAGTAGCAAGATCCTTTCCAGCTCTATCATTCTATGTTCCTTGACCTAAGGGCCCTCCCTGCTCTGACAATCTATCATCTAAGGACATACCTAGCACTGGTATTCTCTGTTCTGTGATCTATGTAAAACCTTGTCACAATAATTATCTTCTTTTAAATCTAGGGGAAATATAATAAGCCCTAATGTCCACTAAAGTTTCTTTCTGACTTTAGAATAATGATTGTAGATAAAGTTCTAAGCTCATTGACAATCACTTTTAGTACCTAATTAGGAAAGTCCACAACATTTAGGTGGAGGGTAGACTCTCTGTGGGAAATTTACATTTATATCTATTTCTTGTTAACTCCTGGATTCTTTGTGTTTGAGACAAAATTTAGGTTCCTGGAAACCTTTGAGTTATTGTGTCATGAAACAGTAGATTATATTAGAGTGTTTATATATAGACAGGAACTAAGGGGAAGACAAGGAAGAAATCTTTTTCTGGAACTTGTGTAGTTGGGTTTACTGGTGGCACAGATCTTGTTCTTTTGAATCAGTGGCACTCCTTGATACCTCCTTTCTCTGCCAAAGCTCAGTTGCAAATTCTCTATCTTCTTTTGCTGGTTGATCCAGGCCTGCCAGTTATTGGATCAACTTGTTATGATTCCTGATCTTTCCTCTTTGCTTTCAAACCCCTGGAATCTTTGCTTCTGAAATAGCTCTTCCCTTTTATTCAAGTTCATTAGATTATGACCAAGTTTCAGGTAATGGCTTTGATTGATTCAAAGAGGTCTACAGATAACTAAACAAATTATATAAATCAACAGTTTTCAGAGGAAGAAATCTAAGCTATTGATGGCATATGCAAAAATGCTTTAAATCATGAATAACTAGAGTTATGCACGTTAAAACAACTCTGAGGTACCACTTCATACCCATTAGATTGACAAAATTGTCTAAAAGGGAAAATGGTAAATCTTAGAGGTGTTGTGGGAAGACAGGTACTTTAATACACTGTTTATGGAGCTATGAACTGGACCAGCCATTCTGGAAAGTAATTTGGAACTATACCTCAACACTAGTAAACTGGTTAAATATCCTTTGACCCGGGGCAGCTAGATGGTGCAGTAGATAAAGCACCGGCCCTGGATTCAGGAGAACCTGAGTTCAAATCCGGCCTGAGACGCTTAGCACTTACTAGCTATGTGACCTTGGGCAAGTCACTTAACCCTCATTGCCCCACCAAAAAAACCAAACCAAAACAAAAAATATCCTTTGACTCAGTGATACTGTTACTAAATCTATACCCCAAAGAAGTCAAACAAAGAGGAAAAGGGCTGATGTGTGCAATATATGTATATAGTTCTTTTTTTGTTTGGGGAAAGAATTGGAAACTGATGGTGTACCCATCAGTTGGAAAATGGATAAACAAGTTAAGGTATCCAAATATAATAGAATACTATTGTGCTGTAAAAAATGATTAAGTGAATAGCTTCAGAGAAACTCAGTAAGACCTATATTAATGTGTAGAGTGAAATGAGCAGAACAAAGAGAACAATTTATACAGTAACAACAATATTGTAAAGATAATCAACTCTGAAAGCCATAGAGACTCTGTTCAAAACAATGTCCAACCACGATTCCAGAGGCCTTGTGATGAAGTATGATGCTCATCTCTATGCAGATTGAAGCATACACACACACACACACACACACACACACACACACACACACACACACACACACACACATGGTCAATGTAGGGAATTTGTTTTACTTGACTATACACATTGTAAGGATTTTGTTTTTCTTGATTGCTCAGTGGGGAGGGGAGGGGAGCAGGGAAAGGGAGATGGAAAAAATGCATCTGAAAATAAAATTGAATTAAAAAAAACACCTAAAACTGTATAATAAGCACTGTTCACAATTGCTTCTGATGTATTAATTCCATCAAGAAGGCACTGAATTCAGACAGAAGTTTGGGTGGCTGGCTGCAGCATACTGGGGACAGGAAGAAGAGAAGAGCCACCTATCCCCAAGCCCTCCCTCCTATACCAAGTCCAAAAGCAAGAGAACCCACCCATAGCTTCCAAGGGTCCTTTACTCCATCTGGTGTTACTGGGATTCAGAACTTATCCTCAGCATTTTGCTGTGAGCCTGCTCCCATATTTCCCAGCTAAAAATGGTTCTCTCCAAAATAAGAAGTTTAAGTAGCCTTAGAGGAAACCTCAAAGAAAACCACAGATTTCCCACAAGCTATAGTGGAATTTCTGGAAGAAATGAAGCAAGAATTTTAAAAAATAGTCATAAAAATGATCATTTCTAGAGGACAAAATGAAAAAGCTACTATTCTAGAATAAAGAAATGAGTAGATGCAAAACTTTGTTCAAGTAACAATCAATCAAATACATTGATTAAGCACCTACTATGTGTCAGGCACCATGTTAAATATTGGAAATTAAAAATTGAATCCAATTGAAAGTTGAATAGGACCAAACCAGTCAATGAATCTGAGACAGCCCCAAAACATTAGAACAAAATCGAGTGAAATATATCATAAAATGAGGGGCAGCTAGAAGGTGCAGTGGATAATGTACCTGCCCTGGATTCAGGAGGACCTGAGTTCAAATCTGGCCTCAGACACTTGACACTTACTAGCTGCGTGTCCCTGGGCAAGTCACTTAACCCTCATTGCCCCACAAAAAAAACCCCAAGAAAGAAAAACAAACAACAACAACAACAACAACAACAAAATATCATAACATGTAAGGTGTCTCCTAGCAAAACAAGTGACCTGAAAAACTTCCCAGGGAAAGATGATCTAAGAATCATCTGACTACCTGCAAACCTTGACCCTAAAAAAACCCCTAAATACTATATTTCAAGAAATGACAAATGGAAATCAATGGAAATGACAAATGGAAATAGGATCAAAGTGGGAAATGAAAATAGAAAAAATACACCATTCAGCTCCTAAAATAAAATTCAAACAAAAACCTCAAAGAATTTTATAATCAAATTCTAAAGCTTCCATTTCAAAGAAGAAATACTGTACATAATTAGAAAGAAAGAAAAAAATATACATACAGTTATGCCTTCCACATTGTAAGGCTTAGGGCTGTGGTGCCCCTGTGATCTAGAAAATCTGTGGAAAATCTTTTGGCTTTCCTGTTGTAGCAGAGAAGTCTGAATTTTTTCTTTTTCTTTTATGGGGTGTTTACGGTACCTTATTGTCAAATTTGGGTTGATATTATACAATACTATGCATATATTTTATGCATTCCTGAGTTTCTAAAGTTTTCCTGTGTCATCAGTTGGCCTTTGTGTGTCTTCTGTGACTTCCTCAAAACTCCCCCAAAATTCCCATTTAATTTCTTATGCTGACCTGCAATATATTGAAACCATGATAGGGGAAGTTTCAGTGTGGAAGGGATAACTGTACCATGGAGTTCCATTCAGGATCACTACAAATGTAGTGATCAGCTACAAAAGTAAAGGAGAGTGGGGCAGCTAGGTGGCACTGGAGTGGATAAAGCACTGGCCCTGGATTCAGGAAGATCTGAGTTCAAATCTGGCCCCAGACACTTGACACTTACTAGCTGTGTGGCCCTGGGCAAGTCACTTAATCCTCATTGTCCCGCAAAAAAAAAAAAAAAGAAAAGAAAAGAAAAGTAAAGGAGAAGAGAGATTCGAATATGATCTTCCAAAAAGCATCAGCTAAAATGATACAGCCCATATTAACTGACCCAGCAAAACAGTATAATATTACAAGGAGGAAATGGAATTTTCATGAATGGAATGGAATAAGCCTTTATCATGTACTTACCATGTTCCAGGCACTGTGATAAATACTTTACAAATATTATCCCATTTGATCCTCATAATAACCCTGTGAAGTAGGTATTATTATAGAATAGAATAGAAGATGTCTAATTATTCATGACGAATAGACCAGAGTTGAGTAGATAATTTTAATTATAAATATTGGAGTGAAGAGAAACAGAGAAATACACACACACACACATGCACACACACATATATATTTGAACATATGGAAAGGACTATATGATGAAATATTCATATTCTAATGGGAGAGAAGAAACACATATCCCCTCATAACTCTATTGTCTTCAAAGGTCCTAAAAAGGGCCTGGAATCAGGATTTTTTTGTTGTTTGTTTTTTGTTTTTTTGCAGGGCAATGAGGGTTAAGTGACTTGCCCAGGGTCACACAGCTAGTAAGTGTCAAGTGTCTGAAGCTGGATTTGAACTCAGGTCTTCCTGAATCCAGGGCCAGTGCTTTATCCACTGGGCCACTTAGCTCCCCCCCCCGGAATCAGCTTTTTAAAAAATTGTTGAAATTAAAAGACAAAAAAGAAAGAAAAAAGAATAGTTTAGAGAAGAAAGGGATGAAGAATGAGGAACTTCCTATTTTGCATAATCAGGGTGGGTGAGAAGACTATACAAAAATGAAATAAATGAGCAGCCATATTTTCCTTGCATCTGAAACAGCTAAAGGAGTGTTAAATACATGCATATACAAAAGCATGCATACACACCCAGCATTTGGCAGAAGCCTACATGAAATTCAAGACATCTTCCCACCTGTCGTAGGTCCCTGATGCCCCACCTCGAGCCTCTTCTATCCCCTGCCACAAGGATTTGTATCTGTTGGGCTCCAGTGACTTCTTCCTGCTGGTATGACTTGACTATGTAAGCCATAATCCATGAGGAAGACAAGCACATCTGTGTGAGCGCCATGTTCATCTACTGTCAAGTTAGGGAACAGCTCCATTGGAAAGACACAAACAATGAATTTAGGAGAAAAAAAAAACCCTTAGAATTACCTGCAGTACCTACTGAATATGTGTCAAAGCCCACTTTGCAGAGATCTTGTTTGTAGATAACTAAGATTCATTCTAGCATCACTGTCTCAATTCTATACCAAGGAAACCTCATGATTGCTTTATAGAAACATTAATAAGAAAGACCAGCTAAGATGATAGAGTAGCAGGAAGATGTAAAGCCAAGCTCTCCCAACAACTACTTCACAAAGATGAAGAAAGTACAACAAACTGAGTCCTGAGTGGGAAATATACAAAAAAAACCCTCATAACAAATAATTTTTCCAGACAAGTTTAGCATAGGTCAGGTCAAACAGAGAAGTCTGGGTACTGGGCAGAGGATCTGGCCATGAACATGCTACATATCTTTCTGTAATAAAGGCTGAATGAGTCTGTACAAAGCTGTGCACTACGATGAGAAGTCCCAGATTTACATAGTGGGCCTGCCCTTGTGTAGGGGCAGGATCATGTGCTGCTTGCTACCCAGGGTGGGTCACAGATCCAGTAAGGTACTGAGAAGATGTATGCATAGGAGTAGTCCAGGGAAAGGAGTAGCCATCAGTCTTAAACTTTGTATTGATCAAGAAGTATCTATAAAGGGGGGCAGCTAGGTGGTGCAGTGGGTAAAGCACTGGCCCTGGATTCAGGAGGACCTCAGTTCAAATCCAGCCTTAGACACTTGGTACTTACTAGTTGTGTGACCCTGGGCAAATCACTTAACCCTCATTTTCCTGCCGCCCCCCCCCAAAAAAAAAAGAAGAAGAAAGCTCATACCAGAGAGGATTTTTTAGATTTCACTCTGTATCAGAAAACTTTGGGAGTAAGGAAGGCTTAGAAGTTTTCACCCTTCAGAGCTGTCCCTGATATCCTTAGAATAACACAACCCAGGGGCAGCTAGATGGCGCAGTGGTTAAAGCACCAGCCCTGAATTCAGGAGTACCTGAGTTCAAATCCAGCCTCAAACACTTGACACTTACTAGCTGTGTGACCCTGGACAAGTCACTTAACCCCCATTGCCTCCAAAAAAAAAAGAATAACACAACCCTCAATACCCCCAAGAAAGTAAGAGCAGAACCAGAGAGGACACAAGCATGCCCCATTCTCTCTAGAAATTCTCAGAGCCTAGAACTAATAAAAAGTTCAAAGTCAAGAAGTAGGTCCGAAACCAAAAAATGAATCCTACCATAACAAACTACTGTAGTGATCAGGATGCTTCAGTTGAAGGAAAAAGAGGCAGCGTAAGCAGTCATCATCTCAGACAAAAGAATATCAAAAACCAGAATGCTTTAAAGGAGATAAATATGGAAACTAAATTTTGCTGAAAGGTCCCATAGGATTAATGTCATACTAAACATATGCATCAGAGTTAAATGGGTCATAGGAAGAAATAATGACAGTAAGGCTATACTAGTGGAGGGACTTCAGAATACTTTTTTTCAGACCTAGATAAATCTAACATTTTTTTTGTAGAAAGTTAAGGATTTTGGGGGCAGCTAGGTGGCACGGTGGATAGAGCACCGGCCCTGGATTCAGGAGAACCTGAATCCAGATACTTGACACTCACAAGCTATGTGACCTTGGGCAAGTGACTTAACCCTCACTGCCCCACCAAAAAAAATGAAGAAAGTTAAGGATTTTAAAAGTTAGATAGAGTTTTAGAAAAATTAGCTATGATAGCTCTCTGGAGATACTTGAATAGGATTAGAACGCCCAGCTGTGAAGGTCACCTTTTAAACCAATTAGGGCATATAAACCTTACAAACAAATGAACAAAAGCAGAAGCACCTTTTAAAGGTCTCAAATATATACATTGAGTCGTTTTTCTGGCCAACGTCTGTGGTCACTGGGACAGGATCGTTCCAGGAGTGCATTGCAGAGCACTCCAGAGCCCAGGGACTGAAAGAGGACCTAGGTTATCCACTGGGGCAGGAAGAACTAGGGAAGGAGAAGATCCCAGGGGCTCCTCATTCTAGTGCAGGGTGTAGGAACAGTGGCCATTTGTCTGCTTTGTCACTCACTACCCAGTTCTGGGTCATAGATCCAGTGTAGACTAAATAAGGCCTGCACTGAGGGTGGCAGAGAGGAGCAGTTATGGACCTTGCTGTGTAACAAGCTAGGATGGAGGTCCAAAGCAAACAGCTATGTAGCTCTCATACCAGAAACAAAGCAGGCATTAAGTTCTAGCCTCCAGCCCTGAAGCTTATAGTGAAATAACCAGAGCAGGGGCAGCTAGGTGGCACAGTGGATAAAGCACTGGCCCTGGATTCAGGAGGACCTGAGCTCAAATCCAGCCTCAGACACTTGACACTCACTAGCTGTGTGACTCTGGGCAAGTCAGTTAACTCTTATTGCCCCGCAAATTTAAAAAAAAGAAATGACCAGAGCAGGGATCCCAGACTAAAGAAGAGCCTGAAGTTAGATCACCCCGAACCTGCAGAGCTTCCCAAATAACTGAGAATTGCTGAGTACAGCTGTAGTCTACTTGTATTCTCAAGCAGGAACAAACTCACAGGCATATTGCTCAGATGCAAACTTGAGTCAGGAACTTACTGAGCTGGCATCAGGAAGGCAGTGGACAGATTTTGCCTGGGCCACAACATTTTTGGAGCACTGAAAGCTTGCAGGTCCTCAGCCTGAGCTGTGACTGAGATCATAGAATGAAGTAACACTCAGTTACTCAGAAACATGCAGAGCTTATTCCTAAGAAAAAGCCCAAAGTCGGGAAACAGGTTGGAATAATGAACAAACAAAAATCCCACCATAAAAAGCAATTAAAGGAGGCAGCTAGGTGGTGTAGTGGATAAAGCACTGGCCCTGGATTCAGGAAGACCTGAATTCAGATTTGGCCTCAGATACTTGACACTTACTAGCTGTGTGATCCTGGGCAAGTCATTTAACCCTCATTACCCCACAAAAAAGCAATTATAATGATAGAAAATCTCAACACACAAAGCCAGAGAATGACCCCCCCCCAAAACATCTATAAGCAAAGTTTCAAATCAAATATCTTGGTCAAAAGTCCAATATTTTTAAGGAGAGAAAAATTAATTTTTTTTTGGTGAGGCAATTGGGGTTAAGTGACTTGCCCAGGGTCACACAGCTAGTAAGTGTCAAGTGTCTGAGGCCAGATTTGAACTCAGGTCCTCCTGAATTCAGGGCCGGTGCTCCATCCACTGCGCCACCTAGCTGCCCCGAGAAAAATGATTTTAAAAAAAACCCAAATGATGGTACTAGAGGAAAGAATGAGAAAAGAAATGAAAACAATGGGAAAAAGATATGGAAAGAGAATAAACAACTCAGAACAAAAAATATAAAACTTCCCAAGGGGTAAAAACTCCTTTGAAATGAAATTTGACCATATAGAAGCTAATGGCTACATGAAACCTCAAGAAATAGTAAAAGTGGGGCAGCTAGGTAGTGCAGTGGATAGAGCACTGACCCTGGAGTCAGGAGAACTTGAGTTCAAATCTGACCTCAGACACTTGACACTTACTAGCTGTGTGACCTTGGGCAAGTCACTTAACCCCAATTCCCTCCCTCCTCCCCCCCAGAAAAGAAATAATAAAAGTTAGAAGAGTGGGGAAAATGATGAAAATGTAAGGTACCTTATTTAAAAAATTGACCTGAAAAAATAATTTAGGATAGATAACCTAAGAATCACTGGACTGCCAATATCATGGCAAACGTATGTTAAACCCATTTAATTTTTTAAAATGTCATGACCAAATAGAGTCTAATATTTTTAAAAATCTTAAAACTGTTCATATCTCTTAGCAGAGAGTGGAGTTGAAACAGAAAGAATCCACTGGTCACTTCTTAGGGAAAAAAAAACAAATTCAAACTCTCAGGAATATTATTTCCAAAAATTCAGAATGTCTAGGTCAAATAAATAAATATTACCAGTAGCTAGAAAGAAAGACTTAGGGGGCAGCTAGGTGGTACATTGGATAAAGCACTGGCCCTGGATTCAGGAAGACCGGAGTTCAGATCTGGCCTTAGACACTCGACACTTACTGGCTGTGTGACCCTGGGCAAGTCACAACCCCCATTGCCCTGCCCAAAAAAGACTTAAAATGCAGAGGAGCCTTAGTTAGAATCAAATATGATTTACTATCCACCACTATGAAGAAGTAAAAAATGAACTTACCCATAAAATGGGAATCTAGCAATGCTATTTTCCCTCCTTATATTTTTTTCCAATTACATGTACAAATATTTTTACATTGTTTAAAAAAAAAAAGAATTCCAAATACTCTCCCTCTTTCCCTTCCCCCTCAAGCAAATTTATTTAGGTTATATGTGTGCAGTCATGAAAAATGTATTTCCACATTAGTCATATTGTGAAAGAAAACAGACCAAAAAAAAACCCAAGGAAAAAAAAGAAAATTTTTAAAAGTGTGCTTCAATCTGCATTCAGACTCCTTCAGTTCTTTCTCTGGTGATGGATATAATTTTTCATCACAAGTCCTTTGAACTAGCCTATATTGTATTGCTGAGAAGAGCTAAATCAATTATAGTTGTCTACCACCTTATAATGTTACTGTTACTGTGTACAGTGTTCTGATTCTACTCATTTCACCCAGCATTAGTTCATGTAAATTTTTCCAGGTTTTTGTGAAAAAAACATCCTGCTCATAATTTTTTATAGTACAATAGTATTCCATCACAATCATGCCACAACTTGTTCAGCTATTCCCTAATTGATGGGAATTCCCTCAATTTTTAATTTTTTGCTACCACAAAAAGAGCTGCTGTAAATATTTTTGTACATATAGATCCATTTCCTTTTTAAAAAATCTCTTTGGAATACAGACCTAGTAGTGGTATTGCTGGGTTAAAGGATAGGCACAGTAATACGGCCCTTTGGGACGTTGGATCAGTTCACTACTCCACCAATGGTGCTTTAGTGTCCCAATTTTTCTACATCCTCTCCAACATCTATAATTTTCCTTTTCTGTCATATTAAGCCATCTAATGGGGGGGGCGGTAAAATGGTAACCCAGAGTTGTTTTCATTTGCATTTCTCTAATCAATTTTGATTTAGAACATTTTTTCATATGACTATAGATAACTGTTTTCTTCATCTGAAAACTGCCTGTTCACATCCTTTGACCATTTCTCATTTGGGGAATGACTTGTATTCTTTTGTTAATGTATTTTTTATTTTATTTTTTTAAAATAATAAACATTTTTATTTATTTATTTTTATTTATAGCTTTTAGTTCCAAATTTTATCCCTCCTTCCCTCTCCCTTCCTGAGGTGGTAAGTAATCATATATAGGTTATACATATGCAATCATGTAAAACATTACCATAATATGGTAATTTTTACAAGAAAATTTGAATAAAAGAAAAAAAATGAAACAAAGTGAAAAATAGCATGCTTCAGTCTGTGTTCAGTCAATATAAATTCTTTCTCTGGAGGTGGAAAGTATGCTTCATCATTAGTCCTTTGGGGTTGGAATGATTTGTGTTCTTATAAATTTGACTCAGTTTTCTATATATTTGAGAAATGAGGCCTTTATCAGAGACACTTGCAAAATTCTCTTCCCACCCCCAATTTTCTGCTTTCCTTCTAATCTTGGCTGCATTGGTTTTGTTTATGCAAACCCTTTTCCATTTAATATAATCAAAATTATCCATTTTACATCATTTTATATCTTGTAATGCTCTCTATCTCTTGTTTGGTCATAAGGTCTTCCCTTATCCATAGATCTGACAGGTAAATTATTCCATGCTCCCATAATTTGATTCTGGTATCACTCTTTTTTTTTCTTGCAACAAACATTTGTTTTATTTTTTCTAGTTACATATAAGGGTAGTTTTCAACATTCGTTTTCATAAGATTTAGAGTTCCAAATTTTTCTCCCTCCCTCCCTTTCCTCCCCCTTCCACAAGACCACAGCCAGGTTATATATGTACAATCCACAAGTGCTCTTTTTATCAGTTCTTTCTATGGGGTGGATAATAAGCTTCATCATTAGTCCCTTGGGATTGTCTTGGATCATTGCATTGCTGAAAATAGTTAAGTCATTCACAATTGCTCATTGAACAATACTGCTGTCATTATGCACAATGTCCTCCCAGCTCTGCTCACTTCACTATATGAGTCTTGCCAGGTTTTTCTGGGATCATCCTGATGTAGGAGGCAAAAAGGGGTTAATAGAAAAACCTAAGATCCAAGCTCTAATACAGATATTAGCTCTAAAAGGGAGTCAGATCCCAGTTAATAGATAACTTATGTTAGGTTCTCGTACCCACAGTGATCAACATCCATAATGGACCAGAACGGGTCAGGTCAAGAGAACAATATAGGAAAAAGACAACCTATAGAAATTCTAATGAAAAATGATTATATTTTGAAACTAGCCATGGGAATCAGAAAGAGACATGCACAGAAAAGGCCAAATTTGTCCCCAGATTCACCTTATGACAAACACCCAAAACACACCTCCACTGAAAAAGGTACCTGCCTCGAGGGTTGGCTTAGGACCCCCAGGAACTCCAAATTAGGATAAGCCTTCCCTTGTAACACCCCTAGGTGGATAATATTATAATGACTAGGACAGGCCCTCCCTTGTACCTCCCCAATGTGGAGATTATTATGAGACTGATAATCAATTTATCTATACTATAAATATAACTGTCTTTTCTTTCACTATTCGAGAGATACCATTTCACTTTTCTGGTTCTCTCCCTGTGATCACTCACAGCATTGCAATAAAACTTGGTAAACTGAGTCATTGAGTCTTGTAATTCTTTTGGGATGACTCACGATCAATTGGACCCCAAATTTCATGCCCACATCAATCCTATTTGTCATTTCCTATAGCACTAGACCATTCCACCACAATCATTTACCACAGCTTCTTCCGTCATTCCTCAATTGATGGACATTCCCTTGATTCTTAATTCTTAGCCACCATAAAGAGTTGCTATAAATATTTTTGTACAATTTTCCCCCCTTTTCTCTTTTTCATGATTACTATTGTTAACTGTTTCCCTTCCATCCTATTCCTTTCCCCATGATATTTATTCTATTATCCATCTTCTTTCATCCTATCCCTCTTCAAAAGGGATTTGCTTCTGTCTGTCCCCTCCCCCAATCTGCCCTTCCTTCTTTTGCCCCTCTCTCTTTATCCCCTTCCCCTCCTATTTTCCTGCAGGCTTGGAGAGATTATTCCACCCAGTTGAGTGTATATATTATTCCCTCCTTGAGCCAATTCTGATGAGATTGAGGTCTTTGGGCCAATTCTGATGAGTGTTAGGCTCATTTACTGCCCAGATTAAATAGATTACTCCACCCAGTTGTGTGTGTGTGTGTGTGTGTGTGTGTGTGTGTTAATCCCTCCTTGACGCAGCTCTGAAGAGTTTAAGGTCTTTGAGCCTTTTCTGATGAGTGTAAAATTCATTTACTGTCCTGATCCTCCCCCATATCTTCCTCCACTCCATAAGCCTTTTCCTGTTTCTTTCATGTGGGATTTCCTGGTATCACTCTTTATGTTTAAAGAATGTAATTGATTCTGCTATCTGATTGTTTTATGCATGAATTCATCCCATTCACTTTTCCAGTTATGATTACTGTCTGTGTCTTTCCTTCTATCCTGTTTCCCCCCTTTGTTTTTTTTGTCCTTTTACCAAGTACCTCCTCGAAAGTGTTTTGCTTCTGACCACCACTCCCCATAATCTATTAGCCCCTCTTCTCTTAACCCCCTCCCCTCCTACTTCCCTGTAGGGTAAGATAGCTTTCTATACCCAACTAAACGTGTATGTGTTATTCCTTCTTTGAGACAATTCTGATGAGAGTATTGTTTACTTGTTACTTGCCTCCCCATCTTCCCCTCCACTGTAAAAGCTTTTTCATGCCTCTTTTATGTGAGATAATCTACCCCATTCTACCTCTCCCTGCCTCCTTCTCCCAGTGCATCCCTCTTTTTCACCCGTAAACTTAATTTAATTTTTTTGATATCATCCCATCATAGTCAACTTACACCAGTGTCCTCTCTCTGTCTATGTATACTCCTTGTCACTGTCCTAATAATGAGAAAGTTCTTTGAAGTTACACATATCATCTTCCCATGTAGGAATGTAAACAATCTAACCTTATTGAATCCCTTATGATTTCTTTTTCCTGTTTACCTTTTTAGGTTTTCTTGAGTCTTATATTTGAAAGTAATTTTCTATTCAGTCCTATTCTTTTCATCAGAAATGCTTGAAACTCTTCGATTTCTTTAAATGTCTATTTCCTTAATAATTTCTTGAAAGATTATGCCTGGGGCCTCTTTTTTTATAAAATCATGACTTTCAGGTAGTCTAACAATTCTTAAATATCTTTGCTCAATATGTTTTCCAGATCAGTCTTCATTCCAATGAGAGTTTTCACATTTTCTTCTATTTTTCATTCTTATGATTTTGTTTGATTCTTGATGTCTCATGGAGTCATTTGCCTAATTCTGTTTTTTAAGGAATTATTTTCTTCAGTGAGCTTTTATACATCCTTTCCAATTTGGCCAATTCTGCTTTTTGAGGAGTTCTTTTCTTCTGTGGATTTTTTTTTTTTGCTTCTTTTATCATTTGGCCTTTTAGATTATTATTTTATTCAGCATTTTTTGTGCCTCCTTTACCAAGTTGTTGCTTCTTTCCACCCCCCCCAAAGATTTTCTTATTTCTTTTCCCAATTTTTTTCTTTACCTCTCTCATTTTTAAACTCCTTTTTTAACTCTTCCAGAAATTCTTTTTGGGCCTGAGACCAATTTGCATTTTTTTCTTTTTTTGAGGCTTTGGATGTAGCTATTTTTGTTTTGACCTTCTCTGTCACCATAGCAACTTTTTATGTTCAGGTTATTTTTTTAATTGCTCATTTTCTGGCCTAATTCTTGACTCTGAATTTTATGTTACAGTTGGGCTCTGCTTCCAGTATAAAGAGGGCATTGTCCCATGCTTCAGGTTTTTCATGTTGCTGTTTTCATAGGTAATTCTGGATGTCTGCAAGTTTTCAGTTCTTCTAAGGTAGTATGATATAAAGAGATGTGTGGTCAGTGCTCTCCTGGTCCCTGCTGTGGTACACAAGCACTCTTTTCTGTCCTGGAACTGTGTGCAGGGTTTCTCCTCCTGCTAGTGATCCTCCTAAGAATGTGACCTGAAACTATGTATGGGCAATTCAACAGAGTCCTGCCCCCCAGTGCTAGCAAAAGGTCTCCTGTAATCTTCTCACCAGTTGTCCAATCCCCTTACTATCTGTGGGCTGAGAGCTCCAGCAACCACAGCTGTAAATTCAGTTACTTCTAAGGTCTGCTTCTGGCTTGCAGGGCCTGCGTTGACTAAGCCTGCAGTGGACTGTCTCCCAGTGAGACAGACATTTCCTACTGACCTTCCAAGTTGTCTTAGGCTGGGAAATTGTTTCACTCCATCTTTTGGTTGGTTCTATGGCATTATTTTAATGTTGTTTGTAGAGGAATTTGAGAGAGCTTGGGTGAGTCCCCGCCTTTACTCCACCTTGTTGTATAGCAATGTTATTTATTTATTTAAAAAATATAAGTTTAAGGGGCAGCTAGGTGGCACAGTGGATTGAGCACCGGCCCTGGATTCAGGAGTATCTGAGTTCAAATCTGGCCTCAGACACTTGACACTTACTAGCTGTGTGACCCTGGGCAAGTCACTTAACCCCCATTGCCGTGCAAAAAAAAGTTTAAAACAGAAAGATGCACATAGTTTAAAAACTGCTTGGAGCAAAAAATTATTATGCTAAAGCTGAAGTGGTTGTTGTCCTTTGTGCTTAAAGAAGACCAAAATGACATCACCATGTTGGGGTCAAGGTAAAATGTGGACAACTGTGGCTGATTAGACCAATACAAGATTGGAAGGTTCTACCACAGGTATGGCACAAATAGTCCATATGAGCATTTGTAGTGGAGATGTCTCCACATTTGTATATCTAATCTTTCTTTTGAGCTACTGAAATTCTGTATTGCTCATAGAGCACAGCACCTTATTTGATGTGGGCATGCCATACTGGGCAGTCCTGGATAGTGTCTCCCATGTCTCATAATTGATTCCAAAGTTCTTCAGAGAGACCTTGAGAGTGTCCTTGTATTGTTTCTTCTGACCTCCATGTGAGCACTTGCCTTGTGTGAGTTCTCTGAAAAATAGTCTTTTAGGCAAATATACATTGGCATTCAAATAATGTGGCCAGCTCATGGGAGTTGTGCTCTCTGCAGTAGAGTTTGAATGCTTGGCAGTTCAGTTTGAGAAAGGCCCTTGGTGTCTAGTATCTTATGCTAAAGCCAACTTTTAAAAAGGGCAGAGATAGGGGCAGCTAGAGGGTGCAGTGGATAGAGCACCAGCCCTGGATTCAGGAGGACCTGAGTTCAAATCTGGCCTCAGACACTTAACACTTAATAGCTGTGTGACCCTGAGCAAGTCACTTAACCCCAATTGCCCAGGAAAAAAAAGGGCAGAGATAGCAATCATGATCTCACATAAAGCAACAAAAATAGAGTTAATGTAGGAAAGTACATTTTGATGAAAAGCATTATAGATAGTGAATTATTACTAACCATATATGCCCCAAATGCAATAGCATCTAAATTCTTAAAGGAAAAGTTAAATGAGTTATAAGGACAATTAGATAGTAATACTATAGTTGTGAGAGAACTCAATTTACTCCCTCTGAGAACTAGATAAACCCAAGCAAAAATAATAAAAAAGAAATGAGAGATGAGTATAATTTTATAAAAGTTAGATATGATAGATGTCTGGAGAATATTGAATGAGCAAATGCATATTTCAGAGGCATTCAGGACACTATCACAAATAATGTCCACATCTTACGGCATAAAACTTCACAAACATGCAGAAAAGCAGAAATATCAAATTTATCTTTTACCATTCATAATGCAATACAATTATATTCAGTAAATACATTTAATATTGAATTATCTAATACAATAAACTGAATACAAATTCAATTTTTCCTTTGAAAGAAAAATTAAAAATTAATTGGATTTTGATTCTAAATTAATTCTAAAGAATGAATTAGTCTAAGAACAAATCATGGAAAGAATAGTTTGATTAAAGATAATGACAACTGGGGAAGCTAGGTGGTGCAGTGGATAGAGCACTGGCCCTGGAGTCAGGAGGACCTGAGTTCAAATCCGGCCTCAGACACTTAACACACACTTACTAGCTGTGTGACCCTGGGCAAGTCACTTAACCCCAATTGCCTCACTAAAAAAAAAAATAGATAATGACAACAATGAGAGAATATAATAAAATTTTGGGGGTTCAGAAAAAAGCAGAATTGTAGGAAAATTTGATATTTTAAAACATGTACATCAATAAAAAGAAAAAGACTTGATCAACACATTGGACATTTAATTAACAAAACTGGAAATTCAGGAAAACAAAATCCTGATTTAGACATCAAATTAGAAACCCTGAACATCAGAGTTTAACAAAATTGAAAGAAAAAAAGATCAAGTATTGAATAAATAAATAAGCTGAGTTGTTTTTTTTTAAAGACCAAGAAAATAGATAAATTATTAGGCAACTTGATTTTAAAAAGAAAGAAGAAATGCATATTAACAGTACCAAAAATTTGAAAAGGTGGATTTAGAACTAATAAAAAAGTAAAGGAAATTATTAGGAATTTTTTCACCCAATGACATACTAACAAAACTGCCAAATATAAAGGAAATGGATGAATATGAAAAAGTATATAAATCAAGTATATAAAAGTATATAAAACACCCAGATTAACAGAACAAGAAAGAGAAGACCTCAATAACCCTACCTTAGAAAAAGAAATTGAATAAACCAGAAATGAATTCCCGAAGAAAAAATCTCTATGAACATTTAGATGTGAATTGTTTAAAACATTTGTGGCACAATTCTAATACAAATAAAACATTTTAAAAACTTAGGAAAAGTGGAGGGGCCTATCCAAATACTTGTATGGAGCAAATCTGGTCTAGTTACTTAAACCTGGGAAAGTAAAAACAGCAAAAAAAATCTATAGACTAATATCCTTAATGAATATCAATGTAAAATTTTTAAATAAAATATTAGAAAAGAGACTACTGTAACATGAAGATTATACATCATGACCATACTGCATTTATTTCATAAATGCTAGGGTTCTTCAATATTAGACAAACTACAAAAATAATTGACCACTTTAATTATAAGAATGACAAAAGTCATGTTTATATCAATAGATGCAGGAAAAACTTTTCACCAGATACAGCACCCACCCATTCCCTTTAAAAGAAAAAAGAATCTAGAACACACAGAAATGAATAGATCTTTTCTTGATATAATGAGTAGTATCTGCTTAAAATCAAGAGCCAGGATTATCTTTAATGGGAATAAACTAGAATAAGATCAGAAGTAAAGTAAGTGCCTCTTTTACCAAGATGTTAATTTTCTTTTTATGATTTTCTTGCATTGCTCTTATTTCTTTTCTCAAAATTTCCTCCTCCACTATTATTTGATTTAAAAAATTTCTTTTGCTCTTTTAAAAATCTTTCTTTAGCTCTTCTAGGAATTCTTGTTGGGCTTATGTCAAATCTGCAATTTTCTTTGAGGCTTTGTTTGTAGATACTTTTAAGTCACTTTTTTCTTTTGAGTTTGTATATTGAACTTTCCTGACCAGGCAGTACATTTTTATGATAAGGTTCTTTTGTTTGTTTGTTTGTTTTCTCATTTTCCCAGCCTATTTTTTTCACTTTGGAGTTTATGTTAGATTTGGGCTCAACTTACTACTTCTGGGATTATATCTGGCATTATCTTCTGTTTTTTATGCCTTGCTGCTGTCTCAGCTAGTTCTGGGGACCTGTAAGTTTTTGGTACTTCCAAGTTGATGTGACCTAAAGAGGGGTCTGGTCATCGCCCTCTTGTTTGAACTTTGGTCTTTTTCCAGATAGGGTTACCGCAACTCCTCTTCACCCTGGAACTATGATCTGGATCTGGAACTAATGGGCAATAGAGTTTCCAAATGGCACTTGGTTCTGTGCCCAGTGTTAGCACAGAGGTCCCCTGTAATCTCTTTCTGACCAGGTGTTCATAACTCTTACTCTTTGTGGATACTGAGAATTCCTGGTGCTGCTACTGCTGTTCTTGCTGCTGTTATTGAAGCTTACAAAGTCCACACTGGTGACACTTCCATTTTGCCACACTCTAGGCAGTCCCTACCCCAGTGTTCTCACACCTCTCTTTCTGTCTTCCTGAGTTGCCCTGGGTATGGGTAATGTCTTTTGATTTGCACATAAATTATATTTAAATGAGGCACAGTTGCATAAAGTTGTTGGCCTCACTCTCTCTTCCAGAGTCATTGAAGTCCAGTGGCAAGAAAAAAGTCAAGATCACTGGTGATTGCTTGGGATTCAGTGGATGACTTTGGCATCTTTGATGTATGATGAAGCTCTAAACACGCCACAGTACCTTCATGGCCATTGGAACAAATTGTTCTCATCACTCATTCCACCAGATAAAGTCTTCACGTGCTTCAGTTATCCTCAACCTGGTTTAGCCCAACTGCCAAAATGGTTTACCAGGTTGTGGCTACTGTGTATGCTACAGCTTCTTAGAGACACAGGTGAAAGTGGGATGAATCAAGTGGACACCAATAGTGGAAAGCAGCCCTGAAAAGGGCCCAGAAGCTCTCACAGCAGAAGTACTAATAATCCCTGAACACCCTGATCACCCCAACAAACAATTCTAAGGGGATAAACCAGGATAAACTGCTAGCAGTGATACAGTTCCTGAATTTGATGGGGACTAGCTATAGATAATTTTGAACCAGGAGAGCATATTTTAATGACTATTTTTCATATTTCACATAAATATAACTATGTCCCAAAGAAGAGGCACCTTTCTAGGGCCACTTTCATCTACAAGAAATGTGATAAGACCCTACCCTCTAACTAGAGACCCATGTCTCCATACATTAATTTATAATTTATTGTGGAATATGATGGAAGCTGTTAGTCTAAGCCTAATTTCTACCATATTGCTTTTTAGAACCGTGAATGACCTAACTATTCTTGTCAATACAATGATCCAAGACAATCCCAAAGGACTATTGATGAAGCCGACTATCCGCCTCCAAAAAAAGAACTGATATTGATTGAACACAAACTGAAGCATGCTATTTTTTACTTTCATTTTTTCCTTTTATTCAAGTTTTCTTCTACAAAATGACTAATATGGTAATGTTTTACATAATCACACATGTATAACCCATATCAGCTTACCACCTCAGGAAGGGGGAAAGGGAATGAGAGATAACATTTGGAGCTCAAAACTATAAATAAAAATGCTTATTATAAAAAAATATAGATTGCTTTCTAGTTATTCCAGCAGTTTCTTTTACTCAAATAGAGATTTCATTCCTAAGGGTTATGATGTTATGCTGTTTCTGGTTTTCTCTTGTCAAGTCTGTTCCATTAATCTACTTCTCTATTTTTTTTTCTTGTTTAGAATTTTATTTTCCAAATTACATGTAAAAGCAAATTTTGACATCAATTTTTAAAAACTTTGTGTTCCAACTTCTCTTCCTCCCTCCCTTCCCATCCCCCACCCCAAGAATTCAAGCAATTCAATGTAAGTTATACATGAGTAGTCATGGAAAACATCTCTACATTAGCTAGGTTGTGAGAGAAAACAGATAAAAACAAGACCAGATTAAGGAGTTGTCCAAAAAAAATGTGTTTCAGTCTGTTTTCAGATGCCATCAGTTCTTTCTCTGTAGGTGTATTGCAATTTTCATAAGTCCTTCAGGGTTATATTGGATCATTGCCTTGTTGAAAATAACCATGTGCTTCCCAGCAGATCATTCTGGAAGAAACCAAAGAGTAAATGAGTTTGATTGGAAAACTAAAATGCTGTTGGAATACAGCTAAGTTTTAAAGTTACTTTTAAATCGGTGTATTTGTGTTAAAACAAAGCAATTGATGGTCTTAACAAAAACAGGTACAGTTTGTTATTTCCTCTAAGATACAGAGGAAAGCACTGGAACTAAGGGTTTAAGCTGGTAAATCATTACACAGAAAAAGGCCTTGTAGACTTCTTTTAATTTGTAAACTTGCCAGAAAAGAGCTTGTTACAAGGAATGGTTTCACTGAGGATTTATAAGGCTGCTTATTGTATAGAAGTAATTTCTAATGATTGATCTTTACACCAGGATGAAGTTTAAACTTGAAAATAAGGAAGGAAAAACCAAGCAACGTGTGTGTGTGTGTGTGTGTGTGTGTGTGTGTGTGTGTGTGTCCTGGTAAATCTTTTTTGCTCATTGCAATTTCATGAGAGTAGAGGTTTGCTATTTAAGATAAAATATTTTGGGACTGTCATTTATATTGTTTTGAGTTTTGAATTCAGGTATAATTGTTTGGATGGTTAATCCAGGAATCCAGGTACCGGAGAGAATGCCACGAATCGATGCCACAAGAGGGAATGTGCTGCTTACAGGTGGAGGTATCCCGAGGTAGGCTCCTTTTGGCTCATTGAGTTCCTCCTGAACAGGAAATGTTTCCTGACCTGGCTATCCCTGAATTTGGCTATTACTATATGGCTGGTAGTCACTTGTAACTTTTACCTGAAATCAAACAGAGCTAAGGATGTTTTATCCTGGCCTTATAATTATGTCCCTGCTTTTTCTTTTATAGCAGATTTCTATAATCAGAGCAAATGGTCAGTAGAAGAAATGAGCACAATGCGAGTATGTAAGATCTTACTGTTTTCAGTTTAAATATGTGGTCACTTGATATGTCAAACAACTAGGTATAATAATATTCAGGTTTGTCATCTGCCTGTTAATGTTTACATGGTATTATGAGAAGGTTAAATCAACTGGGTATTTTTCTGGTTTAGAAGAAAGTGAGGGGCAGCTAGGTGGTGCAGTGGATAGAGCACCGGCCCTGGATTCAGGAGGACCTGAGTTCAAATCCAGACTCAGACACGACACTTACTAGCTGTGCGACCCTGGGCAAGTCACTTAACCCCAATTGCCTTACCAAAAACAAACAAAAAAGAAAGAAAGAATACTACTGCCTCTTCTTATACTAGAGTCAGAAGAGGAATCTTGGATAATTTTCTTTGGTGGGTCTGGAAAACTGTTGTCTTCACTATTCCTTTTGTGGGGTAACTTGAACACAAAGCTATGCTTACAAATTTAACTTTGGTAATAGAACAAGTTTCTGATTTTACTGCATTAGGGTTACAGGAATTGGAAGAGTGCTTGAACTCTCTGGCAAACGTGGTCCTGGTCTGAGGCAGAGTCTATATGGTTCAGAACACCTCCTGAAGGTTGAGCTGCCTTACAGAGATTACCTGGATGGGTGAAACTGTTCACAACTGCTTGCTTCATCGAGTTTTTCATGGAACTCTTAGATTTATTCTGTATTAGGGTCCCTGTTGTCCCTTGATCTGTTCGTTAATCATTTGTGTTTTGTGTTGTGTTCCCTGTATTTGTCTCTTTTCTTTTTTTTCTTTTTTTTTGGGGGGGGGAGGCAGGGCAATGAGGGTTAGGTGACTTGCCCAGGGTCACACAGCTGGTAAGTAAATGTCAAGTGTCTGAGGTCAGATTTGAACTCAGGTCCTCCTGAATCCAGGGCTGGTGCTTTATCCATTGCACCACCCAGCTGCCCCATGTGGTCCTTGTATTTGTAATCTTATCACTTCATTTGTGTCATCTCGAATAGCCTCTATATAACCCTTAGGGTATGCCAGGAAAGCCTTTTACTCGGGCCCCTAGATCTCCTTCCATTCATATAGCCCCTCTGGGTCCCACTTTGCCCCCGTTCAGCAGGAAGTGGATACAGAAGAATTGATTGTTGTCCTTTTTCCTGGGGTATATGAAAAGGGGGAAATTATGTAGGAGGCAAAAAAAGGGGTTAACAGAAAAACTTAAGACCCAAGTTCTAATTCAGATATGAGCTCTAAGAGGAATTCAGACCCCAGTTAATGGATAACTTACAAGTCAAGATGCTAAGTTCTCTTACCCACATTAATCAGTACCCATAATGGGAACAGAGGGAGAGAGGCCATGAAGG
Organism: Dromiciops gliroides; assembly: GCF_019393635.1. Taxonomy (NCBI): domain Eukaryota; kingdom Metazoa; phylum Chordata; class Mammalia; order Microbiotheria; family Microbiotheriidae; genus Dromiciops; species Dromiciops gliroides. The sequence goes on along the minus strand of NC_057867.1, from coordinate 35,758,135 downwards.
CCTGAGACTATAACAATGATATGTTGACAGGCTATAGAAACTCAGACTAGGAATAAATGATAAATGAAGATGTTTTGAAACTAGTCATGGGAAACAGAAAGAGACATGCGCAGAAAAGGCCAAATTTGTCCCCAGATTCATCTTTTGTCGTGTAAACCCCAAAAACACACCTCCACAGAAAAAGGTACCCACCTTGGGGGTTGGCTTAGGACCCCAGGAGCTCCAAATTAGGATAAGCCCTCCATTGTACCTCCCTAAGGTAGAAAATATTATAATGAGGCTGATAATCAATTTATCCATACTATAAATGTAACTGGGGCAGCTAGATGGCGAAGTGGATAGAGCACCGGCCCTGGAATCAGGAGTACCTGAGTTCAAATCTGGCCTCAGACACTTAACACTTAACTAGCTGTGTGACCCTGGGCAAGTCACTTAACCCCAATTGCCTCACTAAAAAAAAAAATGTAACTGTCTTTTCTTTCACTATTTGAGAGATACCTTTTCCACTATTCTGGTTCTCTCCCTGTGGTCACCCACAGTATTGCAATAAAACTTGGGAAACTGAGTCACTGAGTCTTGTAATTCTTTTAGGATGACTCACAATCAATTTGACCCTAATTCCATCCCACATCATCATTATCTGATAAGTTTCTAAGGTATGGGTTGACATCTCAGCTCTTTAGAGAAAAAGAGTAAAGAAATTTTAAACATAGCTGGGGAACTCACTGTTATCAAATGTACTATGTAAATTTATTTATAGTCTTTTTTCTTTTAAAGTGCTAAAAGTATTAGGCCTTACAAAGTTAAAATGTACCATTTACTGTCTCATAAGGCATAATGTTAGATTTGCTGTGTAAAGTATAGACTAAAACACATGGAACTAAACTAAGAACACCTGATTGGTAATTAATTGGTTTTGTTGCAAGTTTTTAAACTTCCTAATATTGTTGTAAAGTACTATGATTCTAAATTTTCTTAAAATTTGATTATTGTTTTTGGTTTTTTGCAGGCAATGGGGGTTAAGTGACTTGCCCAGGGTCACATAGCTAATAGTTGTCAAGTGTCTGAGGCCCGATTTGAACTCGGGTACTCCTAAATTCAGGGCCGCTGCTTTAACCACTGCGCCATCTAGCTGCCCCAATTTGGGGCCTGTTAAAAGGGGAATGAATGAGTGAGGTAGCTGTTGGTCAGGTGACCACGTGTTCTGAAGTACTATTGAAGTGAGGATGGATTTAATTGATCCATTTGATCGTGAGGCGTCCCAAAGAATTACAAGACTCAGTGACTCAGATTCCGGTTTTATTCAAAGACTATGATGACCACAGGGAGAACCAGCCAAAGGAGAAAGGTGTCTTGAATAGGGAGATAGAAATGGTTATATTTATATGGAGAAAAGTAGGTTATTTCCTCATTATCTTAATCTCCTCCTTGTGGGAGGTTGACAGACTATTTTGGAATTTCTGAGGTCCTAAGACATCCACTGAGGCGGGTACCTTTCTCACTAGGGGTGTGTTTTGGGGGTTTAAATGTCCTGAGGTGAACCTAAGGATACATTTGGTCCATCTGTGGATATTCCTAAAACATGTTCAAACTTGTCAGACCCCAAGAGTCTCTCTGTTTAGGATATCTCTTTACTTTAAGACCTGGTTTCTAGGTATAGTTTCTGTTTCCTGTCATCCAGGTTAATTCCCTGGCTAATGTTTAAGCTTCTGTTGATTGTCTTGGTTGATAAGCACTCAAACCCTCTGGTTACTCTGGTCTTAATTTGTCTTTTAGCCCTTCTGGCTACTATTGATAAGAACTCAAGTCTTAGTTTAGCTATTAGCCCTTCTGCCTTCCTCCATCACTATGATTAAGAATTTTATATGATTGGTAAAAGCAAGTAGAAAGAAAGTCATACCCTGTTTAAGCTGACAATGGAAACAGTTCGGAAACTTTTGAGGGGAAGAAAAGCGCACTGTCACTTTAAGTTCTTGCCTGCAATTTAAAGGTCTGTGAATCCCAGGAGAACCAAAAAGCAATTTAATTGGAACATCTAGGTGGGTATTGGCAGTCTTAAAAATTAAAGTACTGGTCAATTTCAAAGTCACTTTTAAATTTGTGTGTGTTAAATTGTAAATTGTATGAGACTCCTACCCTTTTTTGGTTATAGACTATGATTTTAAAAAAATTTTTCTCAAGTACATGTAAAGATTTTTTTGAGTTCTAAATTTTTCTCCCACTCTCCCTTCCTTCCCCACTCCTGAGGCCAGCAAACAATTTGATATACGTTATATATTACTATTATGTTAAACATATTTCCACATTAATCAGAACAAAAGGAAAAAAAGCACAGGAAAGAATAAACAAGAACAATATTAAAAAAAACATATGCTAATTTCCTCTCTAAGACAAAGAAGAAAGCACTGGAAGAATTTTGGAACTAAGTGGAAATTATTAAGTTGGTAATTGATTGTATGGGAAAAGACACAGAAAAAGAGACCTTCTAGACTCCCCTTAATTTGTAAACCTGCCAGAAAAGAGCTTGTTATGGGTTGTGAAATTCCCAGACAAGGAATGGTTTTACTGAGAATGTATAAGGTTGTTTATTATGTAGAAGTAATTTTTTTTCTTTTTTTTTTTTTTTTAGTGAGGCAATTACTTGCCCAGGGTTACACAGCTAGTAAGTGTCAAGTGTCTCAGGCCAGATGTGAACTCAGGTCCTCCTGAATCCATGGCCAGTACTCTATTCACTGTGCCACCTAGCTGCCCCCTAATGATTGATCTTTACAGGATTAGTTTAAACTTGAGAAGAAAAAAAAAAAACAAGTGAAATATGCTATGTAAAACCTCTTACATGTGTATATCTTCTGGTAAACATTTTTGCTCATTGCAACTCCATGAGAATAGAAATTTGCTATTTAAGATAAAATATTTTGGGACTGTAATTGATAATGTTTCTATTTTTGAATTCAGGTCTAGTTGTCTGATGGATCATTAAGCCAGTAATCCACCACTTGGCAGAATGCCACAAGTTACTGCAGGTGGAGGAATCTGGGATAAAGCTGAGAGGATGATCTTGGTCTCACCTAAGGTAGGATCCTTCTGGCTCAAGTTTCCCCATTGTGTTCCTGCTGAACCGGAAATGTTTACCACCTGGCTATTCCTGAATCTATCTGGCTACAGGTTGTCACTTGTGACTCTTACATGAAATCAAACAGAGCTAAAGAAATTTTATCCTGGCCGTTATAATCATGTCCCTGATTTTTCTTTTATAGCAGATTTCTATAATCAGAGCAAGTAGTCAGTAGAAGAAATGAGCTAAATGCAAGTATGTAAGATCTTATTGTTTTCAGTCTAAATGTGTGGTCACTCCATATGCCCAACAACTAGGTACCTTAATACTCAGCAGCATGGTGGTATTGTCAGAAGAGAGAAGGGTGAATAAGTAAGAAATGTTTTCAAGGTATAATAGACAGGCCTTGGCAACAGCTTGGATCTGTGGGGATGAAAGAAAATGAGAGTTGAGGATGACAGGTTTCAATTTGGAAGACAGTGGTACCCTAAGTAATAGGGAAGTTTGGAAGAGGGAAGATGTGGAGGGGAAAGGTAGTGAATTCTGTTTTGGAAATGTTGAGTTTAAAATGTCTATAGAGAAGGGGAAGGGGAAGATAACAAGTATTTAAATTCCTACTATATGCCAAGCACTGTTCCAACAGCTTTATAAATATTATCTTATTTGATCCTAATAACAACTCTTTGAATTAAGTGCTATCACGATCCCCATTTTATAGTTGAGGAGAATGAGCCAGAGAGGGATTAAGTGACTCACTCAGGATCATTGATCTCAAGTATTTCTGGCTCCAGAACTAGCACTCTATCGGGAATGCCACCTAGCTGGAGATAAAAGGCAAGGTCAGCTGAGAAGTTAGGCCTGGATAAGAAATTTGAGAATCATAATCCTTACTAGCTGTGTGACCCTGGGCAAGTCCTTTAACCCTCATTGCTGTGCAAAAAAAAAAAAAAAAAGGAGAATCATAATCATAAGGATGATAATTTAATCCATGGGAACAGATGGGATCAGGACAGAGTCCTGTGGGACAACCATAGTTAGTGGGCCTGACATGGAGCACGATCTTACAAAGGATTCTGAGAGTGAGTAGACAGATAGGTAGAAGGAGAATCAGAAGAAAGCAGTGTTATGAAACTGAAGATGAAAAGAGTATCAGGGAGGAAAGACAGTGATTTAAAGTGTCCAAAGGTCTGCCCTGTGATTCCCTTGTACTACAGAATTGGTAGCCTGGTGCCCTTGGCAGTGGGTAACAGAGATCTGACTGGGCAGATTTATGATAAAACCTGAAATGCATAACTATGTTTCCTAGTTACCATCGTCCTTCTCATCTGAATGGGGAGGCATTTAACTTTCTTTTTAATTCTTTATATTCTGGCTTTTGGCATGATCATTCAGTGAAAAATACTCTCTCCAAAATTATTATCAATTTTTAAATTGATAGATCTTTTTCTCAATCCTCATGCTTCTTTGTTGTTGTTGTTGTTGTTTTTGCAGGGCAATGGGGGTTAAGTGACTTGCCCAGGGTCACACAGCTAGTAAATGTCAAGTGTCTGAGGCCACATTTGAACTCAGGTCCTCCTGAATCCAGGGCCGGTGCTTTATCTACTGCACCACCTAGCTGCCCCCAAAGTGAGGGTTTTTTGAGGATGGACGTGGGAGACACGGGCATGTGTTACCATGTTCCTGGCACTAGACTATTGTTCTCTGTCTTCCCCTTCTACCCCCAATGTGGCACTCCATTCTGAACAAAAATGCCCTTTTCTCCTTTCAGTCACTGTCTACCTTTCTCAAATATGTGGTCTACACCTGCTGCCTCAGTTCCCTATTCACTCTCTCTTTGCTTTCAGCCCCTAAGTGGGCCTACAGGATAACAGAGCTTAGAGCTGGAAAGGACGTCAGAGTTCATCCATTGTACTCCCTCTTTATTCAGAAGAGGAAACTGAGGCCCAGGGAGGTGAAGCGACTTGCCCAAGATTACACATAGTACCCTAGATTGAGAGCTGGAAATGGCCTCTTAAGTTACAAAAGAAAAAAACTGAAGTATAGAGAAGTTATGTGTCTTGCTCCAGGTGACACAGTCAGCGAAAGAGGTGGGATTTGAAGTTATGTCTTCTGTCTCCCAATCCAGTGCCTATTCCACAGTTCCACGGTACCTTCTTTTCAATATCCACTTGCACCTCCTGCACATGACGAATATATGTCCTTATGTTGAATGTTGTTTTTAAAAAACATTCTCTAATTCAATAAATCAGTTGACATTGATGTAGAAGTGACAGGAAGTGGAAAGGAGAAAAAGAGAGAAAGCCTCTCTAGTTCTAGAAACCGAGTTCAGTCATTGCTTCCTGCGGGATGGGGAAGGGCAATCTTCCCTTAATCTCCACCCTTCCTCTTTCTCTTCCTCACCATTACAGAGTCTAGCCCACTAATAGGTGCTCACCAAAGTCTTTTCTTTTGTTTTCTGAAGTGAATAGACTTTAAAATATAATAAAGAATAAGCATTGAACTCAGATTTTCTTCATCTACTCAGCTGTTCATTAAATTTTTTGAGGCCAAGAACATCTTTCCTCCTTGTTCTAGGTCTTCCACATATACAAGTGTCTTTTTGGTTTTTCTTCTTCTTTGACTCTCCATTACATACCGTAAAAGGCTTGGACCCATTACTTACAATAAAAGGCCGGTCTCAACAGCCAGGGTAAGGTTTTCTTTGCACAGTGTCCCTCCATCAAGAATTCTGAGCGGGGGCAGCTAGGTGGTGCAGTGGATAAAGCCCTAACCCTGAATCCAGGAGGACCTCAGTTCAAATCTGACCTCGGACACTTGACACTAGCTGTGTGACCCTGGGTAAGTCACTTAAACCTCATTTCTCTGCCCCCCCAAAAAAGTCTGAGCACAAAATGGACCAATGCTTTGGTAAAATTCGCATCAGCTCTTTTCTAACCATAGTAGATTCACTGTCAATAGTTTTGTGGGATTTTGTACCTGGGAAACTGATAGCCAATGGCATCTTGGCTGATGTTTGTCATTATTTTGCTTGTGTGGCATACAGCAGTGGTATGAAGAATGACGTTTTTTTTCTGGAAACTAGACAAAATGTCTCTTGCACTGTTTTTTTCTTTTGCACTGATTCTTCTCTTACAACATGACTAATGTGGAAATATGTTTAACATAATTGTAATGTATAATCTACATCAGATTGTTTGCTGGCTTCAGGAGGGTGGAAAAAAATTTGGAATGCAAAAAATATCTTTACATGTAATTGTAAAAATAATTAATTAATTAATTGGGGGGGGGGGCAATGGGGGTTAGGTGACTTGCCCAGGGTCACACAGCTAGTAAGTGTCAAGTGTCTGAGGCTGGATTTGAACTCAGGTACTCCTGAATCCAGGGCCAGTGCTTTATCCACTGTGCCACCTAGCTGCCCCCTAATTAATTATTTTTTAAAAAAAGATCAAAAAGTAAGAAAGAATAAACAACAACATAAAATCAAAAACAAAAGTGAAAATAGCATGCTTCAATCTGCATTCAGATTCCATAGTTCTTGGGGGCAGCTAGGTGGCACAGTGGATAACGCACCGACCCTGGAGTCAGGAGTACCTTAGTTCAAATCCGGCCTCAGACACTTAATACTTACTAGCTGTGTGACCCTGGGCAAGTCACTTAACCCCAATTGCCTCACTAAAAAAACAAAAAAACAAGAAACAAAAACAGATTCCATAGTTCTTTTTCTGAATGTGGAGAGCATTTTCTACCATGAGTCTGATGTGGAATGGATTTAGGATCAAATTGATTGTGAATCATCCCAAAAGACTTACAAGACTCAGTGACTCAATTTCCTAAGTTTTATTGCAATACTGTGAGTGAACACAGGGAGATCACCAGAAAAGTGGAAAGGTTTCTCTCGAATAGGGAAAGAAAAGACAGTTGGATATATTTATAGTATGAATAAATTGATTATCAGTCTCATTATAATAATCTCCACCTTAGGGAGGTATAGGGGAGGGCTTATCCTAATTTGGAGTTCCTGGGATCTTGTGGAGATGTGTTTTTGGAGTTTACATGACATAAGGTGAATCTGGAGACAAATTTGGCCTTTTCTGCGCATGTTACCTTTTGATTCCCATGCTTAGTTTCAAAATATTTTCATTTATCAGTTTGAATTTCTATACCCTGTCCGTGTATCATTGTTATAGTTAAGGTCTCTCTCTATGACCTGCCTCTTTATATTCTTGTTATGGGTGCTGATTAATGTGGGACTTGTATTAATGAAAACTTAAGTCTTAAGTTATCCATTAACTGGGGTCTGAATGCCTCGTAGAGCTCAGACCTGAATTAGAGCTTGGGTCTTAGGTTTTTCTGTTAACCCCTTTTTTGCTTCCTATATCAAGTCTTTTGGCATTGTTCTGGATCATTGTATTGCTGAGAAGAGTTAAGTCTATCTCTCTTGATCATCACACAATGTTGTTGATACAATGTTCTCTTGGTCCTGCTCACTTCACTACACATCAGTAAATTTATAATAATTTTACAAACATATGTATACATGCATACTTTTCCCTCAGAAAGCTTTTTGTTAAATACATTTTTTATTTGTAGTTTTGAGTTCCAATTTTTATCCCTCCTTCCCTCCCTCTCTTCCCCCCTCCCAGAGGCAGTAAACAATCAGATATGGTTTATACATTTACAATTATGTAAAACATTACCATATTGCTAATTTTGTATATGAAGACTTGAATAAAAGAAAAAAATGAAAGTGAAAAATAGCACAATTTAAAATAATGGTAAAATATGTAATACTCATTATAAATTCAATGTAGCCAGTTGATTTGTTGGGGGGAATTGCAATCTGGAGGGAAGGGGGAGGCTAGCTCACCCAAAGAATTGGAGGCTCATCACAAATCTGGTAAAAATAAAAAGAGATTTATTAGGACCAAGGAATACATGACTGGGGGACAGATCGCTATGGAAATCTGTTCCACTTGAAAAGGGGAGGGAATTACTAAGCAAGAGTAAATGCAAAAACTGGGAAGGGCCAGATAACTTGGAGAGGATCTTTGAATAATGGGGTATCGGTAGAATATGTAACATTCATCCATATCCTGCATATTGTCAATTTTTGGTTTTTGTGCCTGTCTCCTACAAAAAAACAAAACAAAACAACAGATCAGAGAAATTATTTTCATAATGTCTCCTATAGAAAAAACCAGATCAGAGACAGACAGGAAAACATAGTACCAGTTTCTTTGTCCCAAGAACAAGCAGGCATGAACCATGTGGAGACCCCTTCCAAAGAAGGAGCTCAAAGACTCCCTCTTTCTGGGGTATGTAAGGTTTCTTTGTTCACTGGTTACTGGGTGTTATCAGTTTCATCAGCAGGATACAAATCAGCCTAAAAGCAAATACTATGACAAGAATGGACGTTTTAACAATTTCAGTTATAATTCAATTTAACAGAAACACTATGACAAGATTAGATGATTCCCAAAAAAAGGGTATGGCAAGGAGAAGGATGCCTAGATATTTTTACAAGATAGAGATTTACTATCCCGGGGAAAGAAGCTAGCAGATAGGGATTTATCTGTTAGCAATCTGGGTTCAGTTTGGAGTTCAGTCAAAGGGCATTTTGCTCCTATTAACCCAGGGTTTCATAAAATCCTTTTGGATAATAAGGGAACTTCATCACATCCAGGTGATCCATACATTCATCATAACAATATCATCTTGCAGACCTTGGTGTTGCTTATCAGCGTACCAAAGTGTGCTCTGCCACACCTTATTTCTGAGGTAGGAGATAGAGCTGGTTTTACCTTTGCTTTGGGGGTTGGGATCTTTGGGTTTCTTGGGGTCCCACTGCATTCCCACAACAGATTCTCACAGAATACTTTTAAAATTTTTTTGCTAAACTCTTCTATACATAGCTAACTTGTGGTTGTAATCCCATCATGATTTAACAAATGGGGTTACATACCAATGGGGCAACTCTTTTCCCAATAAATTGTGTCATTAAACTGGATATGTGACCTACTGTTAATTTGTTTCTCCCCCATACAAATTATATTCTTTAAACTGCAATCTCCTTTAACTTCAGCTCAACAGAATGCCATAGTACTATCCCTCTTTTTAGCATATTGTATAGCTTTAGGGATTGGAACATTGTTGTTCTACTGGAAAATTCTGAAAATAATTTAAATCAATTTCATAGTTAAAAAAAAACAATTAATTGAAATGATACATTTTTTTCATCACCTGTCCATGGTGAACTTAGTTGTTAATGAGGCTAAATATATGGTTCTAATAAATCAGAAAAATTAAAAATGCTTTCATTGTTGCTTCTGAACAATAAAAGCCATAAGTTCATCTGTTCAATTATATTTTCTAATAACATATTCCTGGGAAGAGTCTTAAATTTATTATATTTGGGGAGCAGCTAGGTGGCACAGTGGATAAAGCGCTGGCTCTGGATTCAGGAGGACCTGAGTTCAAAGCCGGCCTCAGACACTTGACACTTACTAGCTGTGTGACCCTGGGCAAGTCACTTAACCCCCATTGCCGGCCAAAAAATAGTATATTTATTAAATAGAATATCTTTAAACTTATCTGACTTAATCAAATCTTCAACTTGATATTCATGCTTTCCAGTACAAATTTCTTTAATTTTTCCAAAGCACTTATATTTGATTTAATCAATTTTTATACTTTCTGAATGTGAGCTGATGCTGGCGACAGTGCAGTTGAATGTAATATGAATTCTTCAGACATGTCAGTCATTAAAGCAAAGTCTTGCAAGAAATTAGTGTTAGCTTTGCCAAACCAAAATTAAGAGAATAACGAGCAAAATGCATTTATAAACCAGTATAAGCATTCCATACAGAAATAGCAGCTCCCAAACTACATGCTTACTTATCCCAGTTCCAGTACTGGACCAATTTTAATAATTTCACTTTCAAATTCATTGGCCACAATTTGTAGCTCAGATTGATTTTTATTAGACTGGTTGTAAGTAGAATATATTTTATCCAGAAATATGTTAAAATAATTCATTCGTTTTGTTTTAGATATTGAATTGTCAAGCGATGATTGCAATCAATGACTTAAACTGCTAAATGATTATTTTAGGAATATTTTCTAAGAACTTTGTGGCTAATCTGTTCTTCCTAGCATTTGAGACTAGCACCACCGGGGGAAAAAAAGCGATGAAGTTCACCTTCTAGTATTCATTATTAAAGATAGAATCATTTAAAGTACACACCAACGTGTTGAAAATTCCCTCTGCTTTGATTGACACCAGTTCTTTTAAAGCAACAAATAACATTGACCTGTGCAAGAACTAATTCAGCTCTCACTGGTTGTCATTTGGGTTGTGATTCTTTGAAGGCTTTTCTTTGTTATCCTTAGCACATAACAGGTATTTAGCAGATACTGAGTGACTGACTTCACAGCCAGCCTGCAAAATTCCTGAATTCCTGAGCTCTTGAAAGCCTGTAGGAGACCGTGTAAGCAGGCTTTAAAACACTATTCTCGTAGTCAAACTTCAATGTTATGTTTCGTAAATTTCTTTCGAAGTTGAGACAACTCATTTTCTTGTATTTATTCCCTCCAAGTTTGCTCTTGTGAATGGGCAACATTAATACTTTATGTAGGGACCAGATACACTGTAGCATGATGCCTGATCAGTGAGGTCTCTACTGCTACTAAGTCTTAGTCTGTATCATATCTCCTGGGAGAGTGTAAGAAGTCATTTCAGTGGTGATGATTTAGTTTGAATTCCTATTTACACTGAAGGAATTCATTACTTGCTTCACTTTGCAAATAGAAGATTTAATTTGGTTCCGTGATGCCTCTCTTAACAGCAAGTGAGTTGTCTCGTGCGCTAAATAAAACCCAGCAAAAAAGGGTTTACAATTAGTGAAAATGATTTAGATATATGATGGTTGATTAAAACTGTAATATCTGATTTGGTCACAAGAGGGCAAGCTTGCCCCCAAAATCTCAATAAGCTGCACTATCCTTGTTCAACACCAGATGGCAACACTATTATTTTCTCATAGGACATTTGTTCAATGAGCATTTCTTAGGTACTTTCTGAATTCTAGGCACTGCTCTACATATGGAGATACAAAGACAAGAAAAAAAAAATCCCCTGCCCATGAGTAACCTTGATCCTATTGGTGGTAAGACCTATGGTTGACACCAATTCTTTTTTTTTTAAGTGTTTTCAGATAATTTTATTTAGAATCCAATAGTAGTATGAATAGTTTCTGTCATTAAAATAGTATAGCTTAATTGCTACTGTTGTTCAGTGGTATCTAACCATGTTCTCCATGGAGCCTTTTATTTATTTATTTATTTATTCATTCATTCATTCATTCATTTATTTGCGAGGCAATGGGAGTTAAGTGACTTGCCCAGGGTCACACAGCTAGTAAGTATCAAGTGTCTGAGGTCAGATTTGAATTCAGGTCCTTCTGAATCCAAGGCTGGTGTTTTATTCACTGCGCCATCTAGCTGCCCCCCTCCATGGAGTCTTTTTTTAAAAAAATAAACATTTTTATTTATAGTTTTGAGTTCCAAATTTTAACCCTCCTTCCCTCCCTCCCCTCTTTCCTCTCTCAAACACCAATTCTTTTAAAGCAATAAATAACATTACTTGTGCAGGAACTGATTGAATTGTACACTGGCTTTGCGTAACAACCAGCTTACAAAATTCCTAAAAATTTAACAATCAGATCTCGGAAACGTGAAGGAGCTGGCTCCAGTTGGCTTTAGTAGTTGAGTCAGATTTTGATATTTATTTCACAAATTTCCTTAAATGTGGGGATCAGACATTTTCTTGTATTAATTTACACCAAATTTTGCTCTTGTGAATGGGCAACATTAATAGTTTACCCTGGAATCAGGTGTCCTGTAGAGTAAAACCTGGACAATGCTGTCTTTCCTTTTCTGCTTTTTAAAAAAATTAATTAATTCATTTTTACAGGGCAATGAGGGTTAAGTGACTTGCCCAGGATCACATAGCTAGTATGTGTCAAGTGTCTGAGGTTGGATTTGAACTCAGGTCTTCCTGAACCCAGGGCCAGTGCTTTATCCACTGTGCCACCTAGCTGTCCCCATTCCTATTTATTCTTTTTTTTTTTTTTTTAGTGAGGCAATTGGGGTTAAGTGACTTGCCCAGGGTCACACAGCTAGTAAGTGTTAAGTGTCTGAGGCCGGATTTGAACTCAGGTACTCCAGACTCCAGGGCCGGTGCTCTATCCACTGTGCCATCTAGCTGCCCCATTCCTATTTATTCTTAACCTGTATCATATCTCATGTGATAGGATTAAAAGTTCAAGAGGTAATTTTAATGCTGATGATTTAGTTTGAATTCTTGTGTTTTTTTTAATTTGGCTCCATTATATCTCCTTTAACAGACACTGAGTTGTCACAAATAATAAAGTCTAATAAAAATAGTTTTTGGAATGGGTTGCAATGGAATATTAGGATTTGGATACAAGATGGACACAAGATCCAAATGCTGCACTATTCTTTTTCAACAATGTCCCTGAAAGAATGTGCTATTTTATTGCATGTCAAATTGCTCAACAAGTATTTATTAAGTACCTACTATGTGTGAAGCCCTTGGCTAGGTGGTAGAGATACAAGGACAATAATAAACATGCCTCTTCCTTCCAGGAACTTAAATCCTATTGGTAGAGACAACATGTACATATATAATTATGTGCAGACTATAAACAAAATTCAAGCTAATTGGGGGAAGGTGCAAGCTCCTTGACCTTTTGGAAGGACTGCACTCAGGAAAGAAGAGCTAAGCTATTAGCTTCAGTGGAAACTAGGGATTCTAAGAAGCAAAGACATGAGTGACAGGTTTGCAAAGGCTTATAGATGGAAAATGAAATGTCATGTGTAAAGAACATATTGAAATTTGCCTAGATCATAGAGTACACAAAGCAGATTAATATATGATAAGGCCAGAAGGATAAGTTGTAGCCAGGTGATGAATGCTATTAAATGACAGAATTGTTTGGATTAGATTTTAGATATACCAGGGAGACATTGGAGTTTACTGAAGGTGAGATATTATGTAGGTAGTAATTACAAACTTGGCAACTGATTGGATATGAGAGCTGAGGGAGAGTGAGAACAATGGGATAGATACATAGATGATATACAGATACATAGATAAATATTTTCTGGCCTAAACCTTTCGGGATGTTGCAATAATATTTTTAGGTCACAAAGACTGCTATTTTCCTCAATAACAATGAAATGGTCAATGATGGGTGGATGGATAGATGATAGATAGATAGATAGATAGATAGATAGATAGATAGATAGATAGATAGATAGATAGATAGATAGACAGATAGATACATACATACATACATACATACATACATACATACATACATACATACATACATACATAATGTGGTATGCTGCAGGTGGCTTGAATTGGTTCTTTTTTTTTTTTTTTTAAGTGAGGCAATTGGGGTTAAGTGACTTGCCCAGGGTCACACAGCTAGTAAGTGTTAAGTGTCTGAGGTCAGATTTGAACTCAGGTCCTCCTGACTCCAGGGCTGGTGCTCTATCCACTGCACCACCTAGCTGCCCCTTGAATTGGTTCTTTAGAGCCAATTGTTAAATTTTCAGAGTGAACATTTAAATTCTGGAATTTGACAAATGCTAGAACTCAAGAGCTTGATATATTGTTTTGTCAATTATTTAGACTTGTGAAAGTGATAGAGAAGATGAAGACAGTAATGATTAAACCAAAGTTACATAGTACACTCTCACATAGATATCTAGACAGGCATACATAAAGAGTTTTGGTATTTCTTGAGTGCTTACTATCTACCAGGTACTGTGCTAAAGACTGAATTTTTAAAAAACTTACACACACACACACACACACACACACACACACACACACACACACACACACACACACAAAACAGTCCTTCCCCTAAGAGAGCTTCCATTTTAGGGAGGGAAGAGAATACAACTTGGAGAACCTGAACAGTTGAAAGGATGAATGGATTTGAACTGGAGGCTAGGAAGTGAAGTGGAAGTTTGGTTCCAAGAAAGATAAGGCATAGTAAGCTCACTTGTCAGAGGATGTTTTTAAGGTTGCAGTTCAGGGTACTTAGAAGGTGCTGTCCCAGACAGCGATAGGGAATTTTGGAAGACGAATGGGTTTCAAGGGAAAGATAATGAGTTCTCTTGTGAACATGTTGGGTTTGAGATACCCATTTCAAACTAGCAGGCATCCATTTCTCCTTTCAGACTCTTCCTTTCCCTTTTTTGTAAGAAAGCTATATACATGATAGAGAAGAGAAGAAACATAATTTTGGGGAAGACTCAATTAGATGGGAAGAAGCATGACCTGTGGAGGGTAGGATTTGATCTGAAGATTGAAGGACTCCAGGGAAACTATGATACAAAAGTGATAAGGACATCCCAGGCATTTTTTTATATCATATAAGCTATTTATTTTGATAGATGTTAGGTGGTACCTCAGAGTTGTTTGAATTTGTATTTCCCTAATCAATACTGATTTAGAAGATTTTTTCATATGACTCTAAGTAGCTTTGATTTCTTCATCTAGAAACTACCTATTCATATCCTTTGACCATTTATCAATTGGAGAATGACTTGTATTATAAATTTGATTCTGTTCTCTATATATTTGAGAAATGAGGCTTTTATAAGAGATGCTTCCTGTAAATTTTCCCCCCTAGCTTTCTGCTTTCCTTCTAATCTTAGTTGCACTGGTGTGTGTGTGTGTGTGTGTGTGTGTGTGTGTGTGTGTGTGTGTGTGCGTAAAACTTTTTTCATTTAATAGAATCAAATTTTCCCTTTTTACAACTTGTAATGTTCTCCATCTTTTGTTTGTTCTTCCCTTCTCCATAGATCTGACAGATAAACTATCTCCAATTTGCCCTTGGTATCACCATTTATGTCTAAATTGTGTGCCCATTTTGATCTTATCTTGGTACCTGATATGAGATAGTGGTCTATACCTATTTTCTTCCAATTTTTTTCCAGTTTCCCCAGCAATTTTTGTGAAATAATGAATTCTCATCCTAAAAGCTTGGATGTTTGGACTTATCAAATACTAGATAGCTGTGATCATTTACTGTGGCTTGTGTACTTAATCTATTTCACTGATCCACCAGTCTATTTCTTAGCTAGTACCAGGTTATTTTGATGATTGCTGCTTCATAATACAATTTGAAATCTGGTATGGCTAGGCCGCCTTCTTTCATATTTTTTTTCATTATTTTCCTTGATATACTTGGCCTTTTGTTCTTCCAGATTCGTTTTATTATTTTTTCTAGTTCTATAAAATATTTTTGGTAGTTTGATTTGTATGGCACTGAATAAGTAACTTAACTTAGATAGTATTGTCATTTTTATTTAGATCTGACTTTATTTGTGTGAAAAGTATTTTGTAATTGTTTCACATAGTTCCTGGGTTTGTCTTGGCAGGTAGACTCCCAAGTATTTTATATTGTCTACATTTATTTTAAATG